>NC_135714.1:11185200-11335890 GCF_964656455.1 Halichoerus grypus
TGCCTTTGTCCTTACTTACTGTGGTCTGCAAGTAGCTTTTTATTATGTGCTCTTATCTATTTAGTTTGTGCCATTTCCCTTTTGCCACCAATTTCTCAAAGGTTTCTCCTGTAACACATCCAGTTTAAACTGTCCCCATACATCAGATTCTTGCTGCTTTCCATAAAAAATTGAAGTGATCTAGTGTTTGCAGTATAATTGTTGTCATATGACTACGTTTATTTCTGAGTCATTCTTCAGACTGCTTCTCTTTTGAATCCAGGTAATTAAAACCTTAAACTATCTGAATTTCCCTTATTTTTTTTATGCCTGTGTCACCTTATTTTAAGCCTTTGAATTTGTCATTGCTATTTTAGTGCCTGACTTTAGCATTTCCCTGTATCTGAGACTCAGGTTATATTTGTTCTTATATTTTAGGTCGTTCTTCCCTCTTTCCAATAGATGATGGTCTGCTTGATGATGGTCATAATGATCAAGTTGGTGTTTTAAATTCACCCACATGTTACTCAGCTCATCAAAATGGAGAACGAATAGAACGCTTCTCTCGAAAAGTTTTTGTTGGTGGTCTTCCTCCAGATATTGATGAAGGTAGAGTGATAATTTGAGCTTAAAACAAACAAAAACTTAAAATACAATGTGATTGGGGGTATGGAATTTTTTACCTCAAGATTTTCAGTCAGAATGGATATCCATCTCTGTTTTAAATGTTCTGTCACCTGTTGAAATATGAAATAGGAGGTAATTGAACAGTTTAAAGATTTTTTCTTTATATGTTAAAATGCAGATTGTTATTTCTAATAAAACTTAAAATCTTTTGTATTACCATAATACAAGACACAAACTAAAATACCTGCAGTGCATGATAGTCAAAAGTTTAATTTCCTTAAGAATAAATAGGCTGTTAGAAACAGGTAAGAAATAGGTAATAAAACCCAAAAGGGTAATGGAAACAGAACATAGTAAAAATAATCATGTATAATAATAACAAAAGAAAAAAATTCAAAGTAAAGATTAAAAATACTGAAGCTGTCTAATGTTTGTGCAGTTGTGGGAAATCTGCTACTCTTATTCACAACTAAGAGGATATTGATACACTTTGAGTAATGTTTCAATTATGATTCAAATATCCACAACCTATTCTAAGTGTTAATTAGTATAATAAGGTTTTCATGTGATGAAATAACCTAGAGCATATCATTGTATTTGACTTGTATTTGTCTCAGTGAAGCTACCCGGTGCGTGTCAGCCTTAGTGTATTTTATGAGTGTGATAATTCTACATGTCTTGTTCTAGCAGACCTTTTCTTTCCCTATGAGATTTTACTTATCAAACAGTAATCGTCTCTTTGTTTAACTTGAGATAACATTGGCATGTTTTTCAAGCCAGTAATATTTATAGTTTGGTATACTATCAATCCATTAGTATCTACACAATGTTATATAAAATTTTAAAACTCACACTGAATTGATTGCTCTGGCCAATGTGCGGCTTAAAAATAAATTTATTTTGACTAAAATACCTATTTATTTCATATATTCTTTTAGTAAGGGTATTAGATGTGTTTTGAGTTTTCATATTCTAGTTTAGCTTAGGGTACTTGGTACTTTTAAATATTAAATCTTTAACTTATAAAATATGGGTTTGGGGGGTTTTTTTTCGTTTTTTTGTTTTGTTTTGTTTTGTTTTCCAAAATGAACCATTAAAACTAATTCCTAATGTGTATTATTGTACTTTTTTAAGACGAAATAACTGCTAGCTTCAGAAGATTTGGGCCCTTGGTAGTAGATTGGCCTCATAAAGCCGAAAGCAAGTCCTATTTTCCACCAAAAGGTAAGAGTTTTTATTGTTAATATTTTCTAAGGAATCAGTTTTATGAGAGCAAATAAGACAATATCAATTACTTTGTGTTTTCTTTTCTTTTAGAATTGTGTGTCATCCTATCTTTATATAAAAACTAATAATTTGTGAAGGCTGATAACATGTGTCAAGTGAGGAAGAATGGGCCTAAGGACTGTCATAGTTTCACTTTAAGCCACTCAGGAACCATTAGACCCTTGTCGTGCTTTCTCTATAATGATTTGACAATAATTTCAAAGACTCAAATCAACAAATGTTTTGAGGTTTTTTTTCTCTGTTTGAAGCATCCTTCTAAGTAACTTGGGTACAGACATATAAAAAGTGTCCCTCTATGCAGTGAAATTAAGATCTATTTGAAGTGAGAGAAAAATATAAACACATGAATAGTATAAATATTGCAAGATTTACTTAAGTGTTCCAAACAATAGGAGATAGCAACAGAGCAATATTTACTCTGTGGGTGAATTTAGTTAGAGGAGAAGGTGACTGCTCCGAACCCCCATTATATAAAGAGATCAGATGTGAAGAGAATACCTAGTTGTGCTAGTAACTTATTGCTAGGATGCTACTGTGGCTTGTCACCATAGCACAAGATCACAAATCACACTCTCATTCGTGTGAGCAAAAGCAAGGCCACCATCAGTGGGGAGCAGAAGTAGGTACCCCTTGCCCACAATGAGCAGGGGAGGTGAGTGGAGAGAATTAAACATGAATCCAGTCAGGTTACTAATGGCAGATTCTCTGAAATGAATAAAAAGAAAGGGAGAGGTTGAAAAACTAAGACTTTTCTTTGAACATCATTGAAATAAAATTTTAGAAAAACAAAAACCCTGTTATTCTCATGGCTAAGTGAATTTTCAAGCCTGGAAAAAAGACTCCAATAGATATGTTAAATGGCCTGATTCGGGCTCTGGGAAAGGAAACATGTTAGAATAGTTATTGGCATACAAAAACTAAAGGTTTCTGGTACTGAATTATATGGGATATCTCACTTTTCGTCACTGAGAATTCTAGAACCTCCATTACCAGTTCACGTAGATTTTTAGAGAAATGGAATAACACAGTGGTTTTTGTTTTATACCTTTAGATCTTATATTTATGGAATCAAGAACATCTTTTGAGCAGGAATTCTGAATCCCAGGTCTCTGAGAATCTGGTTAAAGCTATAGACCTTTCTCCACGTACTCTAAATTTTCACCCAAATTTGGAGTTTACTGGACTTGGAGGTCCTGATACTTAGTTTAGAGAGAAAATTAGCTCCATATAGATGTGGATGTTCATTTGTTCATCTGAGTTTTAATCTGTTGTTGAGTTTTAATTTATTGCTGAGTTTTAAGCTGAATTTTAATATGTTGTCCATTGTTTCACTCTCTTGGCCTTTTATAGTTTTTTGAGTGTTCAATAAAAATGCCAATTAGTTTCTAATATTCCAGCCTAAGTTACCAGTGCCCTGGCCTACTTCAGGAATGTGACTAGTCTGTCCATACCTCTGGCTCTCTTCAGTTTTTCTCCCATAGCACAGCCAGAATAATCTCTCTGAAAACTCATCTGATAGTGCTATCCCTTGACCATCTACTTAAAACCCTTCAGTGGTTTCTTTTAGTTAGAAAAAAGGCAAAAATCTGTTTGCCCTGCCCAGCCTCCCCATCTCTCTGGTTTCTTCTCCCACTATTGGTTCTTGTTCCGGTTCCAAAAACCAGCCTTGTTCTCTCCTGCCTTAGGGCTCTTGTGTATGGTATTCTCTCTCACCCTGAAGGCCCTTCTCATGTGTCTTCATCTACATACCCCCGTTTATCTGTTTAAACATTGGTTGCTCACAGGATACTTTCAGGACGCGCCTAACGGTTCACAAATTCCTGTTGTAGGCTCTCCTAGCACGGCTCTGCTCTTTCATAACACTTGTCACAGCTACGGTGTTACATTTTCACAACTCTATAAATCTGTGATGGTTTTGCTAATACTCAATTCTTCCCATAGTCTGTAAGACTCTGCCTTTACTCATCTTTGTATTCTTGGTAATGCACAGAATAATAATTGGCTAACAAATGATATAAACAGCTATAAATACTACAGGATGGAGAAGTTCCTTTGACCTGAAGTAGGTGGGCAAGGCTTCACTGAGAAGTTCTGAATGAAATCTGAAGGTATTGTGTAATCTGTATAGACATAAAGTTGTTGAACAGAGTTCCAGGCAGGAATTGAAATACAGTTTTAGAAAGGAATGAAAATTGGTTTGTGTGGAGACAGGTATACATTTTTTGCCTGAGCCTCTTGTTCATATAACAGGATGATGGACTCTAAGCCTAGAAAGATGTGTTGGCACAAATTTAATCAAACAGAATAGTTGCTGTCTTTGTTGCTCTTGTTGCCATTGTTGTTGTCATTGTGGTTTTTGTGGTGATAGTTAGTTTATTTTCTCAGACTGAAAACAAAACAAAAAGACCTCAAAAAAGTAGCACTGGCCAATCATAGTTTTTGGTACAATTATAGTTAATTGTCATTGTCAAAGACCAGTGTTTCCAAACCTTGTTCTTTTAAGCAGTTTTGTCATTGTTGTAATTCATTTTCCATGGTTTGGAAACACTGGTGCAGAAGCATCCAATGAGCCCTTGGATATGGAGCCACACATGTACTTAGGTTTCCTTTACAGTGAATAAGGTTCACCCAGTGTGAGTATTAATTTGCTGTATAGTATGTTTTTGGTAAGAGTATTTTAATATTTAATGGTTTTCCTTAGCTAGATCATAATTTACCTGCCATGTTGCTTAATTAGTTTTGTGATACAAACGTTTCTTCCCTAATAATCACACAAATCATTAAGCAATATTAAGAATATTGAATGTAGGGGCGCCTGGGTGGCTCAGTCAGTGAAGCATCTGCCTTTGGCTCAGGTCATGATCTCAGGGTCCTGGGATCTGAGCCCCGTCAGCGGGGAGCCTGCTTCTTCCTCTGCCCCTCCTACCGCTCGTGCTTTCTCCCTCTCTCTCTTTCTGTCAAATAAATAAAATCTTTAAAAAATATATTGAATGTAAAGTATTACTTTAAAAACTAAGCAAAATTAAAATATTAATATCAAAAATTAATATCACAAATCTTAACATTAAAAATACTGAATTTAAAATACTATTTTAGTAAATTGGTCTTATATCCTCTCAATTATTACAAAACAGTTATAACTCTCAAATCCTTAACTTGGATCAAAATTAAAGCCTTCACTTAAAACCAGTCTTCATTTTTTATTCAAGCATATTTAAATTATTTCTAGCAGTTGGAAACGTCTACAGTGTGTTTTCTTAATCTTGCATAATCACACCTTTGGAAGTTTCTATTGCAAAGGTTGGTTTGATGGCTTATTTATGCCATCAGGTATTATAAATTTAAAATGAAGCACTTTTGTGTCACATCAGACCTTTGTGGCAATTACAGCCATTGTTGGCAATAAAGCTATGTGTTTTGATTTCTGCATAAAACATGACCTCACATTTACCATTGTCTAATGGAATAAATAGATGTGCATGGCCTGCTTGATGACTTCTTCGTATTAGAACCAGATTACAATCCCCTAGGTTTGTTTGCATAGAAATCTCGTCAAGGAAAGGGGTGTATTTTGGTCAGTTAGTTATCAGCTTCTAAGGAATAATTATGTAATGGTGAACTTGCAGTGTAAATTTTGATACCTTCTTTTTATAATGAAGTCTCTTCTACTTAAAGATTGACAATCTGTTATCACAAAGAAAGGAGGAAGGGCATATTTCCCAAAGGTACAGGCATCTAAGCAAGAGCTTGGGTCCAAAGTCCAAACATAGTCTCCAGACGATTTGAAAGGATTGTTCCACAGCTCATCCCAGTTGAGAGTTTGATTTTAAGGTTCTGACCCATGCTGGAGTACCCATTTTCACTCCAGCCTCCTTAAGGTAGTTTCCTTAGTACAATTTTGAAGTTGTCATGCTGACTGTGGTTATTTCCCCCTCCTTATGGAAATTGTTGGGCCTTTCCAAGTGTGCTCTAGTCCAAAGTGTGCACCAGAACGTGTCTTAGCCTGAGGGCATTTCTAGGAATCTTCTTCTAATATGTTCAAGGGGTTAATCCTGCCAAGTTCTTGAATCAGACAGTATGTTGGGAGACCTTGGGGGCTCTCCTGGGTTTGAAATTACTCCATCAACTGTTTGCTCATCTGACTGACTTGGGGCAAATCATTTTAACTGCTGGATACCTCGGGTTTTTCTTCTATAAAATGGGAATAATGTCTTACAGACTTGTTGTGGAAAGCAAATGCAATAATTTATGTAAAGCTGTTAGCAAGGAACTGTATAGTAAGCACTCTATATAGGGTAGCTAATTAATGAGTATCTGTTTTTGTGTGTATTCCATAGGATATTGTGTTCTCCTATAGAAAGTCTAATGGTTCCGGTTCTATCTGATAATTTTTTTTTTCTTTTCCAAAAGCATGTATTTTCTAAACACTACTGAAAATTTGGGTGAAATCACTTACTTTGCCATATTGCCTCATTTTTAATGGTTATTACAGGCTATGCATTCCTTCTCTTTCAAGAAGAGAGCTCAGTTCAGGCACTAATTGATGCTTGTATTGAAGAAGATGGAAAACTGTATCTGTGTGTTTCCAGCCCCACCATCAAGGACAAACCAGTAAGTAAATACTACGTGAACTTTAGGCTACAAATGCGAGTTTTCCAAAACCTGATTTGAAGTAATTATTAATGATAAAAAAGTTAAAATACCATGTTAAGAGTTCAGTTTTTAAAAATCTGGATAACTTACAGTATCTAGATTGAAAAAATTATTTGTTTTCAAATCCAACTGAATTTTGAAAAATAAAAGGACCACTGTTAATTGGCACAAAGCAGCCTAAGTTGTCAAGGGAATAAGACCCATTATAGTGATGTGATTTTCTTCATAGGTTCAGATCCGTCCTTGGAACTTAAGTGATAGTGATTTTGTGATGGATGGTTCTCAGCCTTTGGATCCTCGAAAAACAATTTTTGTTGGAGGTGTTCCTAGGCCATTAAGGGCTGGTAAGTAGAATGTTAACAAATGTTGCTTCTTTTTAAAAAAAAATTAAATATTAATTAATTCAGTAAAGTTTGGGGAGCTATTATGTACATGGCACTATTGGGCAGGCAAGGGGCAGATTCCTTATGCTCCAAGAGTTGTTCACTACAGAATTCTGAGAAGCATTCTTAAAACCATCAAGTAAGTGGAGAAGTGGACACTCATCTATCAATATTAATAGTTAACTCCAAGCAGACTCTATAAGAAGAATCCAAATACTTCTGACTTCTTAAGTGTAATTCTCTAAAATATAAGAATTTGGGGTCTGTTTATTTTATGTGGGTTGATTCTGATATTTGAAGAAGTATGGGATTTTTTTTTAATAGTGCTTTGATAAGTAAGAAACTTCTGTTCATGAGTAAGCAGAAACCAGAGATTTACCAGAAATGTCATCTAGGAACATAATTACAGACCTAAATGTCCACTGTACAAGCATGTTTTATGATTCCATGTGCCCTGTGAAGTGTGTTAGTGCCTTCCACCACTGAGAACATCCTCTTCCAGTCAGTATAGGAGATATATGTTAAAAGAACCATTCACACATGTAAATACTTATAGAACATAACTGCTACAAAGAAAGACTGTAGAAAATAGAGCATCAAGGGAATGTGGTATAGTCTGATATTTAGAGATACTTGTATTTGAGCTGACACACAGTAGAAGAAATAGAGTTGAGGTGGCAGGTGGGTTGTGAGGAGTGTGTTTCAGACAAAGGGAAGAGCATATTCAAAGATCTTTAGTGGAGGGAAGTGTGGAGGGCATTGGAGGAACTGAAAGAAATCCAGAGTGGCTGACTAGGGGTATAAGAAGAGGGGAGAGATTAAAAAAAGGCATTGAAAAAGTGAATAGGAGTTAGATCATACAAGTCTGATAAGCTAATTCGGTATTTATCCTCAGAGCAAGGGGAAACTAATGAAGACTTTTAGATAAGTGTAGCCAATGACATGTTTTGGGGGCAGTTGGGTTGAGAGTAGATATGGGTAGACCATTTTAGGAGCCCATTCTTGCAGGACAGGAGAAAGATAATGTGAGTTTGGATTGAAGGTAGCAGTGGTGAGGAGCGAAGTGAACACACGTCACAGACAATTTATGAGGTAAACTCAAAGGCTGAATCTCAGCTTTCAGTCTTAAGCCACTATGTAGATAATGGTACCTTCTACTGAGATAAAGAACACTGGAGAAGGAAGATTGTGGTCTTGGTTTTGAAAGCAAGTTTGTGGTACCATTTCGAGCTCCTAAGTAGAAATTTTAGTTAAGCCATTTATATCTGATAACTAAGAATTACTGTTGCTACTGTTTTGAAAATAAATTTTGACTGGCCTTGCTATTGTTTTTGTTTTTTTTAAAGATTTTATTTATTTGACAGAGAGAGAGATAGCGAGAGCAGGAACACAAGCAGGGGGAGTGGGAGAGGGAGAAGCAGGCTTCCCGCCGAGCAGGGAGCCTGATGTGGGACTCGATCCCGGGACCCCGGGATCATGACCTGAGCCGAAGGCAGACGCTTAACGACTGAGCCACCCAGGCGCCCTGGCCTTGCTATTGTTTTGACAGTAAATCAGAAGCAAAGAGTTAAGGCTATTGCCATGATCAGATGAAAAATAGAGTTTGGAAGAGGATGTTAGTTGATGGAGGTGAAGAGATTAGATTTTAGAGAGGTCTGGAAAATCAGGTTCATAGGATTGCATGTATAGTGGGGCAAAACAGAAAATAGAAAGGATGAAGCCAAGGGTCTTGGCAACTTCATCTTCTCTATTGCTTACCAGCTGAGTCAGCAGGAACTCATTGGAGCAGATTTAATGGGATAGTGGAAGATCAGGAGTGCCATTTCAAACTAAGTGATGAAGGTCTGTTAAATATCAATATGAGTTGTCCAGGACAACAACTCCAGTTGACTGTCTCCTGATGGTTGCATAGATGAGTTTGGAGTCCAGAGAAGAGGCCCAGGCTGGAGATAGGAATTTAGGAGCTGAAAACAGATAGATGGTATTTAAAGCCATGACATGGGATGAAGTCACCATAGTCACAAGTATAGAGGAAAAAAACACGGACTGAAAGAGTATTCTGACATCGAAAAGTTAAGGAGTTGAAGAGGAACCAGCAAGGAAGGCTAAGAAGGAATTGTGAGGTGGGATGAAAATTAGTAGAAAAATGTGTCCTGAAAGCCAGATGGAGAAAGTAGAGATTAACTGTGTTCAGTGCTGCTTCCAGGTAGATTGACCATTGTACTTGGCGGTGGCATGAGCAATTAAAAATGGAGTCATAGGGTGAAAGTTTTGAATAAGGAATGGGAAGAGAGAGGGATGAGGTAGTAGAAGAAAAAAAAAATTAACAATTTGGCTGTAAAGGGAGAACATAGAAATTAAGCAGTCACTGAGAGGGAGAAAAATAGAATTAGGAGTTTTGTTTTGTGTTTTTTTTAAAGATTGGGAATGATCCAGTATAGAGGGAAAAACATGATACAAAAAGGAGAGAGGAGAATTGCCAAGTAATTCTGTATTGAGAGCAGATTGGGTCCAGTATGCAGGTGAAAGGATTGGATGTAGAAAACGGCATAAAACTATTACCATATTGACTTTTCCTTTTTAAAAAAGTAGTTAAAAACTGTTGATTTACTGTGTTCTCTCACATTTGATGTGAATTTCTTTTCCTTTTCAAGTGGAACTTGCTATGATCATGGACCGGCTGTATGGTGGAGTTTGTTATGCAGGAATTGATACAGATCCTGAGCTAAAATACCCAAAAGGTGCTGGTCGAGTTGCTTTCTCCAATCAGCAGAGCTATATTGCTGCCATCAGTGCTCGGTTTGTTCAGCTTCAGCATGGGGATATTGATAAACGCGTAAGTTGCATATTGGGAAAGCATTTAACGTCCTATAATAAAGTGCTGATCCAAAGCTTACTACCCTACCGAGTTAATAATATAATTCAAACACTTTATTTTTTTATATATCTTTAACTCTTAGAGTATTATATCAAAATATCACTGAAATATAACATTATTGAACATACTTTTAACTTTATTTTCTTTTTTTTAAGATTTTATTTATTTGTCAGAGGGGGGGGCAGGCAGAGGGAGAGGTAGGTTCCCCACTGAGCAAAGAGCCTGATGCGGGACTCGACCCCAGGACCTTGGGATCATGACCTGAGCCGAAGGCAGATGCTTAACCAACTGAGCCACCCAGGGGTCCCCGTGCTTTGAACTTCAGATACAATATACAAAATATAAATGTCATTGTAAAAGCATGTCAAGTTGTGGGTTTGTTTTTTTTGTTTTTTGGTTTTTGGGTTTTTGTTTTTTACTCCACCAATAAGGTCTTAATACCTTTCAAACCATAGAGACAGAGCTTGTTTTAAGAGCTTGTACCCTGGGTGCAGTTAAGCGTCTGCCTTCGGCTCAGGTCATGATCCCGGGGTCCTGGGATCGAGTCCCACATCGGGCTCCCTGCTCAGCGGGGAGCCAGCTTCTCCCTCTCCCTCTGCCTCTCCCCCTGCTCGTGCTCGCTCTCAAATAAATAAAATCTTTAAAAAAAAAAAAAGGAAGGAAAGAAAGAAAAAGAAAAGAGCTTGTGCCCTGGAGCCAGCACGCCCAGGACGCCCTCTCCATCATGTGCTCCGTAACCCACAGGACGTTAACCCTCGGTTTGCTTCTTTTTCCCCACTTATCAAATGGAAAGCAATAGTAGTATCTCTGTCACAGCTACTTTGAGGATTAAATGAATTCTCATATGTAGAAACATTTAGAGTTTGGCACTGAGTGTTATTTACGTGTTTTTATCTTTTATCATTAAATTTAAAATAATATTCTGTGTATATTTTCGTAAGTCTAACACACAAGATTATTATCCTAAACTTTAAAACATTTACTCTTTAGTAGCATTGTTTAGGTAATCACAATAAAAACTTTTTAGGAAGTCCTATCAATGTTAACTAAAAGCCACCCCATTGAATAATTCCTAGTACTGATTACCATCTAAAATAGGGAAAAGGAGTGACCCAAACTCAGTTGTTCATTTGCAAATCTATTTCATACTGAAATCTGTTCATAGTTCCTACGTACAGCTAAGCAGTATTCTAAAATAATCGTGTTTGCGTTATAGTACAGATGAGATATGCTAAGAATAAGAGGAAATTTAACTTTTTTTACATCCAAATTAGTAGATATAACTTGAGTCTGTATTTTCCCAGTGTAACAGTTTCTTGAAGTTTCTTCTTTGAGCCTGTCTGTATATATTAAAAGACTATTTTGGAGGCAGGGGAGCTGGTTAAGGAATATGGTTTGACTAGACCATGGACTCTAAAAGTAGTCATCAGTTTAATTACCAAGCCATCCCATTTAGGGGAAAAAAGTACAGCATAGGTTCAGTTCATACAAGCAGAGTGATTTTTTTGCATTGTTACTTAAAATGTTGCAAAACACACACACACACACACAATATCTAAGTGGAAGGTCTCTGCTTTAATTCCACTGTGCAGGAAAATTTGTTGAACTGGAATTCCTCTAATCCAGTGGTTTTCACGCTCAGCTACAGAAAAAAGTCACCTGGGAATTGAGAAAAGTCTTGACATCTGGGTTCTCCCATCCCCTGACCTCCAGAGATTTTGTTATAATTGGTCAGGGGCAGCAGGAATTTATAAAGCTCCCAGGTGATTCTAATGTGCAGCCATGCTTTAGACCATGTATCTAGTCTAACCCTAACTTTTGCAAAGAAGTGATCAGTCAACTGAGGAGGTTACCTACATTGTATATAATTATAGTTATTTAACATGCAGGAGCAAGGGTAAAAAATTGTTGCAGTGTCTTACCTCTCCTTCTTTGTTTCCAAAATGATAGTGAAGGACCAATTATTTGGGGCAGAGTATTGATTCCTAAAGAGCAACTCAGATGCAGAGCAAGTGAATTAAGAAACACATGCATGTCTTCTTAAAAAGGCATCGAAATGCCTAAGAGAAAAGTTTATTTTTTAAGATGTGCTGCTTAAGACATATTTTGAACTTTATCTGAAATAACAAGAGATGTCAGGCTGGTTCAGTTGGTAGAGCACGTGACTCTTGATCTTGGGGTTATGAGTTTGAACCCCACGTTGGGTATAGAGATTACTTAAAAATAAAATCTTTAAAAAAAAAAAAAAGAAAAAGAATTTGAGCCT
Organism: Halichoerus grypus; assembly: GCF_964656455.1. Taxonomy (NCBI): domain Eukaryota; kingdom Metazoa; phylum Chordata; class Mammalia; order Carnivora; family Phocidae; genus Halichoerus; species Halichoerus grypus. The sequence goes on from NC_135714.1 coordinate 11,197,274, forward strand.
TAAGTATCTTGTAAGTCACTAGCATTGCTCACACACACACACATAAAAAACATTAATCTTTATACCTTTCATGTCTCTAGTATGAATGTAGTTATTAAACCATAACATCAGATTAATTTTAAATTTATAACTGATAACCCAAAGATTTGGGGAGGATTAAAATTGTTCATTCAGCTTACTCTTTTGGCTCATGAACACTTTGAGATTTAATCCCTATCTTCCCAAAAGCTGGGACACACTGTCACCACAAAAGTGTAATTCATTGTAATTTTGGTATGTTATTCCATAAGTAGTATTACTCACTGTGCCTTCTGGTACTTACTGAAGGGAGCGGTGTTACAGTTCAAGTTGGATAATTAAATATGAATTATTTCATTAGTTATGAATCCAGGTGACAAAGTATACAGATAGGTTCTCTGAAGTAAAATAGGGAAGGGCATCATAATAGAAAATAAGAATAGGTACCGAACTGATGAAACTCCAACTCCTTTTCACAAATACAAGAGTTAATTTTTAGAGATTATTAATCAGAATAATCTAAAACCCTAAGTCTGAAATCCAGTTTTCTATCTTTAAAGTCTGATTTTGAAGGTAATTAGATTAGCTTCATAAAATGATACCTAGAAGTTTGAAATACAAATAATTGAAGTCATTGCATTTTGAAATTTTATTCAACAGTTTTACATTAAGTAGCTCCTGAGCACTAAGAATTTTATGAGGTATTATGGAAATGAAGTAAACCACACAGACACTCTGTCTTTAATTACAGTAAAGCCAAGAGATATAATCATGAGAAAGAAACCCAGAAGCATATGTAAATGCACCACATTTATTCAGATACAGTTTCTACTTTGTGCTAAATATTCTGCTAGATCCTGGGTACTAAGTATTGAGCAGACACTTTCCCTGTGCTCATTTTGTTAATCATCTAGTAAAATGAAATCCAGTAATTCTCATGCCACTTTGGGATATTCTTTGGTAATTTCTTTAATAACAATACTATATATAGTTATATATACATAGTTATATAATATTATAATGAAGATAATGAATCAGAAATAGCAGCCTGGCAATCAAGATAGGATCCATAAAGGAAAAAGTTGAAAAATAAACATAGAGCATAAAAATTTTAGACTGAGTGTCAAAGATCTTTTAAAAAACCAAAGGCCAGGGCGCCTGGGTGGCTCAGCCGTTAAGCATCTGCCTTCGGCTCAGGTCATGATCCCAGGGTCCTGGGATGGAGCCCCTCATCGGGCTCCCTGCTCAGCAGAAATCCTGCTTCTCCCTCTCCTACTCCCCCTGCTTGTGTTCCCTCTGTCAAATAAATAAATAAAATCTTTAAAAAAAAAAAAAACAACAAAGGCCAATGGAAAAAAACCTCCAGCAGCAAAATATGCAAAAGATACAGACTGTTCAGAAAAGCAAAATGTTGAATGTACATAAAATGTTTATCCAGCCCTAATCAATGAAATGCAAATATAAACAACAACTTAATTCCATTACCTTTCTATCAAATGTTTCTTTTATAGTCTTTTTCATCAGCTTTTGGGTTTTTCCCTGTTCATTGTTGCTGTTGTGACAAAAAATGCTTCAGAAAATACCCTTATATGCTCATTTTCTGCACACATGCAAGTATTAATACATTCAGAATAGAAACTGTTGGTTTGTTATTTTTTACCTTGGGCAAACACTACTTTATCTCTAACCAAACCTTTAAACACTCAGATTTCCCTCCTCTCCTCAGGAAAGGCTGAGGTCTTAGGCTGCCTGGCCCCGTTCAGTCAGACAAAGGTAGTAGCCCTACATCTGTAGTAATTATTAGGCAGCAGTGGCTTACAGAGTCTCTGCCGTGTGCCAGGCACTGCTTCACTGCTTTTACCCGCATCATCTAATCCTCGCAGCTCTGTGAATTAGGTTCTAGGATTCTTCTCACTTGACAGACAGGGAAGCTAAGGTTGAAAAGGCTTGACACTCAGCTCCCTGGGCTCTGAGGTCTTCTGAGTCAGGCCTTCTCTGTGGGCCTTTGACTTTATATCTCATAAATTCACAGAAGTCTAGACATGCCCTTAATAAGATTATCCAGTTCTGGTGTGTGTGTACCAAGTAGTTACAAGCAGGGTGCATACAGAAGTGTTGCCATAATCATTGGTGGTTTGGGGTTGGGCTGTCTCTCAGGTGCTACTGGAATGAAGGGGAAAAGGTGTAAAAACCACTTGTCTTCCATGCCCTTCTCTTTTTCACTCACAATCACCCTGCCGCCAAAACATTAACACACAGGTGTTTTAAAGATGTTACTTCACGGAAGGTGAGGGTAGAATGTTTTACGAATCAGTTAGATGTATAGATTTTTAAAGTATTTTCTCCTTTGAAAAATACAGTAAATACCACTTAGTTTATAGTCCTCTGAAGAAAAAATATCAAAATTAAATTAAATTAAACGCTCGTTTAACCACATGGTCACTTACGAACATGAAACATCTCAGACAAAGATGATTAATGCCGGAACAGAGTGACTTCGTTGTTGGGTTTTGTTTTTGCTTTGGTTTTTTGTTTTTTAACCTACTACATGGTAAAGCTATTTCCCTGGGAAACTGCCTACTTTCTCAGTGTTTAATGCTGGTCCTTTTCTCGAGAACACCCTGAACATTTTAAATTCACTAAAATGATTTCTGAAGCAGAATTAATAGGAGATGTTTTTTGTCTCTCTCTCCAGGTGGAGGTAAAGCCATATGTGCTAGATGACCAGATGTGTGATGAATGCCAGGGCGCACGCTGTGGTGGAAAATTTGCTCCCTTTTTCTGTGCCAATGTCACTTGCCTGCAGTATTACTGTGAGTTTTGTTGGGCAAATATCCACTCCCGTGCAGGACGTGAGTTCCATAAGCCATTGGTAAAGGAAGGTGCTGATCGCCCACGTCAGATCCACTTCCGCTGGAACTAAGAATAGCACACCGGCCTCTGTGTATGTAACAAGGAAAGAAAGGGTGCATGTGGCTTACTGTGTCTGAAGACGCGACATGCGGAAGAAATAAGTGCATTCTTCTGCTTTCACCCCAGCTACCAATACATGCATCTTTATCAGCAGCCAAAACACTACAAGCCTCTTGTTTTTCACCAAAACCCTACATCTCAGGCTTACTAATTTTTGTGATATTTTCATGTTAAAATAAAATGTTTTTTTGTATTTTCTCCAAGTTATTTTTATATGTAAAGTTAAAATTAGATATGAGAATGTTTTGCGTAGGGGCAAACAGTCTGCTGCTATATAGTGGGTGAAGCGTGCACTTATTTCTAAACGTGGGTTTTTAACTTCAAGATCTGCCCCAGTAATTTACCAAAGGTAGCAAAATATAGTGAAGATGGAATATGTCTGCTACAAATGCTTATTTTTATTGTTGCTATTTTCAGTGTATACATAAACTAAAAATTAGGGTTGATTTTTTTGCTCTCCATTTTGACTTGCAAGAAATAATACCTCAAGATAATCTGATTTATTAGCTATTTTTAAACATTTTTAATCACAAGCTGTATTAGCTTTGCTGCTATATAGGTGTTATGTGTAAATGCCACCTATTAATACGGGATTGAAAACGTTAGAGACACACTGCATTGCAGATAAAATGCAGGCAGCACAATATGGCCTAAACTGCCATAGTTTTAGAATGTGAAAAAAATGCATGTTTACTTACCTGTATACACCTTATGCATGCACTAGAATTATTAACAAGAGGTGAGGTATTGCAAATGTTCAAAAAAGCTCTCTTGAATCTAGGTAGCATGAACAAATTATAAAATTTGTTTAAAAAAAGCAAACTTGCATGCATTATTGTGACTTCAAGTTAAAAATTTGTCCTACCTGTGTACAATATGCAAATTAGTTTTAGATTAGAGAGTGCAGCCATTTTGTGATCTGGTCGGTAGTGGAATTCGATTTTATGCAGACTGGATGTAATATTTGTAATCCCTGTGCAATTTTGTGATGTGCGGTTCTAATTCATGTGCAGTGATATAGTATAGATAAAAGATTGAATAAAAGAAAAATACTAGAATTTTAAAGAAGGTTGATTTTAGCCCCTTTGATAGTTCACGGTTAAGACATCCTTTATAAACCAAAGATGGCCAGCACACTGCTAACCAGTCACCAAATGTAAGACCCACAGGAAGCCCATATCTAAACAAATGAACTTTATAGAAGAATGCAAAACTTAGTAAACCTAAGTAAAGTCAAAATGGAGATGGGGAAACATACAGATGGCTAGTTGCATAAAATTCAATTTTACCTTAAAGACAATGGTGAAATCTGGCTTAAACTTGCTTATGTGTTTGACCTATGTATATTGGGGTCTTCTGTCTAAACTGGGGTCACTGTTGCATGGAACATTGTTCTTAACGGTTAAGAATTGCTTTTTTTTTAGATTTTGATGAAGGAATTTTGGTAATGACTTTGCTTGCAGTTTTTTTGAGAAAGTGGCATGGAAACATGCAATAGTTAATGAGTTTCTCTTGGTACTGAACACTATTAGAATATCATTCGTGATATTTTTTCTCTTTAGAGCATTTTTAATGCAACTAGCCCCTATATTTTAATGTAAAAGTTACTCTGCAATCTAAGCAAAGCACCCAACAATGGTAGATGTTTTTTAAAAATGCAGAACTAAGGTTCTTGACTCTAAAGAGAGAAAATTACAAGGGTGTTGCCTTATTGCAACCCCTTGGGACAATCCTTCACGTGAGCAAAGTGTTGATCTTAATATAGGTTGTCTCTGGTGTGCTTTTTTGTACTGTAAAAATATGTGGTTCATGTCTAACTCTGCTGTTTTATTGTGGTTGTGGTTCAAGTTTTTAATGTTTAAAGTTGATGCTGTTTTCAGAAGAGCTTTTTACTAATTTATTTGTCGATGTTCCCTATTTGTTACTTAACCATGATCCTCCAGATTTTTGGAGTATTCTTTTCTAACCTTAACCCTGCCAACCTTGATCCATTTGACATTTGTTATGCACTATTTTTATATCTCTGTGAGAGATTTTTCCAACAGTCAGCTATTTTATGGCACACTTTTTTTGACTGATGACATCTCCTTTGCTATACCTCAATTTTTGGAATTTAGAAAAGAAATCAGTAGTTTTGCAATGTTAATTATTTAGATATTTAATTTCGCAGATTTTTTAACTTTATTTTCATAATTTCTGCTTAATGTTTAAAATTGAAGAGCCTTTTCATGTATTAAATAATGAACACTAAAATAAATTATATGATGAAAATAATTGGAGATGTTGAAAATCACTTTCCCTTCTTAAACAGAAATAAATATTGGGAATGAAGGGAAATGAAACAGAACCCCCTTTTCACCCACGGGTAAAAATGGCAGAAATGTATGGTTTGTTTTACCTTCGTTTCTGTTGTAGTTAAAGCTAATCTTTTGTCCTTCCCCACCTCACCCCTACCTCTTTTTTTTTTTTTTTTGCCTTTTATGTACTACATTCTTATTTTCTAACTGTTAAACACTGTATTGGAGTTTTTTTTTTTTTTAATTTACAGATCATATTTATTTTACTATTTTTGTAGAAAATTATTAATTTTGATTGTATTTTTGTATTTTCAAAGCTTCTTCACTTGTGTTCCCTAAATGTTCATATTGCTGCCCAAAAGTATGACTGTGGAGGAAAAAAAAAAAAACTTTAAAAATCCACACTTTTTGTTAAGAAGGAAACATTTAGCATTTATATATTTGTGTATGGAAAACACTTGATATTTATCCCTGTTGCATCTGGCTGCACAGAGCCTCTCCTCAAAGATGCTACAAAACTTGAATATAACACATTTTGGAAGGCTGACTAACCTCGATTCTGTGTTGTGATGTGCAATACTGTTTCTAATGTTTGTATAAAAAAAAAATAACAGTGTAAACCTTTTTAATGCAAATTTATTTTTTTCATTGCATATTTTGCAGATTTTATCCACAGTGTCATTTTTTACTGTCAGAAAAGATACCCCTTTTGTCATTGCAACTATTTTTTAAATCCAGAAATCTTTGTACTGATGTAAATGATTGTAGTTATTTTGGATAGTGTTTTGCTAACAAAAGGAGAGACTTTTTTCATGCATATTTCTATTTTGTTTTTTTGGGTTTTATTTTATTTTAATAGTAGTAAAATACTTGGAATAATTTTTCATATTCTTGTCATTAATATTATTTTGTATTTTTATGTGGAAATATATAATTTTATGACACTAATTGCTAAAGTTTATTTTATGTTGAATTATTTTTGGAGCTGAAATCTTTGTAATATTAAAGCAACTAGTTTCTAATTCCCAGTTTCTGTATAGAATCGCACAAGTGGTTTATGGAGTGTTTGGATTGTAATTATAAATGGTTCTTTGATATGCAAATTAATATTTTCAGTTGATTTTATTTTATATTCCTAATGGGGTGTTAAAGCCGTTTTTTATTTTTTTCTAAATAAAAAGAGAACCCATGCTTTTATGGACACTAGGTAAACGCCTTCAGCTTAAATTTTTTCGTTAAAATATTTTAGTTTATTTTATTGTTATCTTCCAGATGTCTAAATCTCCAGTCTGTCTGTTGTACTGGTAATTTAACTCTGTAATGGAATAGTTTGCTGCCAACTATTTATATTAAGTAATTTTTAAATATTTGTAATATTGTTGACTGACTAATAAACTATTAAGTTATTGGCATAGTTGTGGAATCTTATTCTTCAGATCTACAAAAATTTTCATCAACGCCAGTAAACTTTTATTCAGGGAGCTTTGTGACATGAATATATGCAGCCCAGGGCCCTCTGGAGCTCAGTGTCAGGGCTGCGAGGGAAACTTGGAGACCAGTAGCCCAGTTTTTCTCAGTATTTTGACCCCGGCACTCCTGGCATCAGTTCTCCTCCCCACTCTCGCCCTTTAGCCTCCACGTACATTCCGTAGAAATTCTAGTGTGGTGTTGCAATCATCCCAGATCATCCATGTTTACCATATTTAAACTGACGCTGCATTCAGAAAATGAAACCCTGTCGATCATTTTGCTATAAGTGCACAGTTTCCAGGATGCTTCTTCAGACACCCTCTGGTTGGAAGTCACTTGTCATTTTCCTCCTTATTTTCAGCACAGCCTATCAGTTCTTCAAAGGCCACATTATTGATGAAAAAGAAGGAGAAGAAGAGGTGTAGGCTAAGTTCTTCATCCTACTGATGGCTAAAACAGCTCTTCTTTTAACTTTAACAAAGCTAGAATTCTTAAACTGGTGTGCAGGCATGGTGGGGGGTGGAGTTTCGTTGCTTTTTTAGAAAATATTTTTAAAATCACTGATCGTAGTCAATTTTTTTGCTTTACCTTTGTGGACATAGGTATCCCGGAGAGGGGAAACCCTGTATCTCTTCATATTCTACAAGACATCACAGAAACTCCTTAAATGGGCTAATCTTGACATTAGCAGCACCTCAGAGCCTGTCACTGTCACCCATGTCCTCCAAGCAAATCATGCATCTCCGCACACCTGCGTCTTGGCATGTGCTACCATTTTTCTATTTGGAGTCTTCCTTCCTTTCTGGCCAATAAATCTTCCATAACAAAAACGAAGAGCCTCTTCTGCATTCTGGCCTATCTTTAAGACTTAGCGGGAGTTTCTCATTGTCTTCCCTCCCCAGCTGCTGACATAAAGATTATCTTCCTGTGCTCCCATCCCCTTGTTATTTAAGAAAAGAATAAATTTTGAATACCTACCAGTGTTGGACACTAACAATGCAGGATCCTTGGTTGCCAGGCCATTTTACAGCCCTGTAGGTGAAAAATCAGGTTAATTCAATCTCAATGTAATATATAAAATAGACCATGGTGAATGTGTATCAAGGGCAAAGGGAAAGACGGCTGAAGTGATTTCATGTCTCTGAAATGATTTTGTTTAAGAATTTCTCAGGAGTTAGCATTTGGAATTTTTGTATGAGCGAAAAATTAGAAGAACGCATAACTGAGCACTCACAAACCATTTCTCAGAAAGTTACTTGAAGATCTATTCCACCAAAAAGAAGGAATAACAGCAAAATATCCCAGCAATGGGAAGACATGTTATACTGTGATTTATAATATATATATTTGGTCTTTGTTCTGTTTCTGGTACAGAGCTCCTAAAATCCTTGGAATTTCCTAGGTGGTAAGAGTGATAAAGAGGTCTTGATTTTCATAACAAACCCCTTTCAGTCACACCTGAGTTGGTTAAGGAGGTGACTTTTGGGAAGCACCCAAGGGTTGGGAACCAGCCATGTGATTGGAGGGTAGAACTTTGAGTTCTACCCGTTCAATCACCTCCAGGAAGGAGCCTGGGGCTGGAGATTGAATTGATCACCAGTGGCCAGTGATTTAATCAGTCACGCCAAGTCGTGAAACTTCCATAAAAACCCAAAAGGTCAGGGTTCAGGGAACTGCCAGGTTGGTGACCAGGTGCAAATTCGGGGACAGTAGCTCAGTTCGGAGATGGCATGGCAGCTCCACACCCTTTCCCCATATCTTGCCCTATGAATCTCTTCCATCTGGCTGTAATTAGGTTAAACCCATAATTAGTCAAACCCAAGGAGGCGGTTGTTGGACCTCCAATCTACCTGTAGCCAGTCAGTCAGAAGCACAGGTAACAGCCCGGATTTTGATGTCTGAAATGGGAGGGTGGGCAGTCTTGTAGGGCTGAATCCTTAATCTGTGGCATCTGATGCTATCTCCAAGTAGATAGTGTTTGAATTGGGTTGAACTGTAGGATATCCTTCAGGAGTCAGAGAATTGCTTGGTGGTGTGTTGGGAAAAACACATAACTGGTGTCAGAATTGTAACATGGGATAGTAGATGCTGTTGTGGGTAAAGACACCAGTCTAATTTATAGCTAGGAAATAAAATGTGGCCAAAAAGCTTACCACAATTCGTAAATAAGTCCAAATAGTAGAGACATGATTTAAAACATGGTATCAAGATAATACTAAAAGTCAAGGTATTTTAAACAAAACAGAGAAGAACCTAGATGAACATTTGAAATGATGACAAAGGTTTAGAGTGGAGGAGGATAGATTATAGATATTGATTAATTTATTGTAAATAGGAAATTATTTCTCAAATTGCAATATGTAGCATGTATATATTTTCTAAAGTCAAATACATAAATCATGAAAAGAATAACATACTGCCCCAATACTTTTTCACCCCCAATACTCACTCCTGAGAGGCAAACACTTTAAACTTTACAATATCATGTTATTTACCTCCTTAGATCTAAGTAGCTACTTGTTTTTCAGTTTAAAGCTTTGTTAACCTCCTTAAATAGATGACAGATGATAGATAGATGATGATAGACAGATAGATAGATATAGAGAGATAGACAGATGATAGATGATAGATAGATAGATAGATACTTTGTTGACCTCCTGAAATGGGCATTATTTTGTTTCCAGACACACACCCTTCATGTACCTAACACATACCCTCAAACCAGACTGTTCATTTTGTGAATAATTTGTCACATTGATGTTTATTACTTGCACAATTTTCTGTAGGTTTCATACCTCACTAAAAGGTTTATTTTTAAATGGGCAAGAAAGCACTGCTTGCTTCATAGAAGGGACAAGAGAGAGAGAATCACAAGAAGAAAGGCAAAAACAGAATCAGAAAGCTAGTTTCCATGGTAACTGAATTCCAGACCTATAGGATTTTTCTAAAAATCTTCTTATGAAATGTAATGCACATACAGAAAATGAATTAAGCATTAATTGGCACTATGAATAATTGTAAAACTCTTGTCAAGAAAATAGAAAATTATTGAAAGCAGGGACTCACACAGGTATTTGTACACTCATGTTCATTGCAGCTTTATTATTCACAATAGCAAAAGAGTGGAAACAGCCCAAGTGTCCACTGATGGATGAACGGGTAAACAAAATGTGGTAGATATATACAGTGGGATATCATTCAGCCCGAAAAGGCAGGAAATTCTTAAATGTGCTACAGCCTGGATGAACCTTGAAGGCAGTATGCTAAGTGAAATAACCCTTCGCAAAGGACAAAGACTTTATGATTTCATCAGATGAGGTACCCAGAGTAGTCAAATTCACAGAGACAGAAGTAGAATGAATGGTGATTTCCAGGGGCTGGGGACAGAGGGAAATGGAAGTTAACTCTTTAGTAAGTACAGAGGGTGAGCTGGGGACAATAAAAAAAGTTCTACAGATGGATAATGGTGATGATTGCACAGCAGGGTGGATGTACTTAATGCCGCTGAATTGTACACTTAAAAATGGTTAAGATGGTGCATGCTGTATTATGTATATTTTACTACAATAAAAGAAAAAATTAAGAGAAAATTGACAGTATCCAGAAACCTTTCTGTGTCTTCTCAAGCATAACCATCCTTCCCATCCTCTCTGAAGCAAACCCTTTCCAAGCTTTCATATTTGTTTAGTTTTATCACCTAAGCATGAATTCCAAAACAGTATGATTTTTAAACTCTTAATAAAGGGAATCAAAGCTATGTATTTATGTGTCTGCTTTTGTGCTACATTATTTTGCGTAAAATACACCTGTGTTGTCTGTAGCTGCCATTCATTTTCACTGCCAGATAGTATCTTTTTCTTTTTCTTTTTCTTTTTCTTTTTCTTTTTCTTTTTCTTTTTTTAGAGAGGGCAGGGAGAGTCCGAGGGAGAGGGAAGACAGAGAACCCTAAGCAGGTTCCACACCCAGCACAGAGCCCAGTGCGGGGCTCTATCTCACAACCCTGAAAACATAACCTGAGTTAAAATCAAGTCAGAGAGCCTCAACTGACTGAGCCACTAGGCACCCCCACTGTCAGGCAGTATCTTATGGTACAAATATACAACATTGTTGATGGGCATTTAGGTCATTTTCAGGTTTTGGCTATTGTGAAAGGTGCTACTGTAAACATCACAATATTTCCTTGGGTATGGATGCCCCAATTTCACGAGAATATTACCCAGGAGTAAATTGCTTGAGTCATAGGGTACACAAGCTTCCACATACTAAATAATGCTGTTTTCTAAAGTGGTTACACCAGTTTATACACTCACTAGCAATTTGCATAAACTCTGACCTTCCAATCCTAGTCTAGACTAGGTTCTGTCTGCCTTTATTTTATTGTCGATCTTGGGGTAGTTTTCATTTCCCAGATTACTGATAAGGTTGAGCACATTTACTGTGTAAGTGTCTATTGGCCATTTGGATTTCCTCTTTTCTGAAGTGCTCTTAAGTTTCTCACCTATTTTTTATTGTGTTTTTTTTCTTACTCATTTGTAAGAGCGTAATTCCAGACATGAGCCCTTTGTCAGTGATATGTCTTGAATATATCTTCTTATTCCCACAGTTGGCCTTTTCACTCTCCAATGAATAGATGTTCTTAATTTCGATGTAGTCCAATGTGGTCACCATTTTCAACTGTGCCCTTACCCTAAGATCAGGTTGATATTCTTCTACACGGTCTTCCAAAAACTTTATATTTTTACCTTTTATATTTTGATCCTTGTGCACCTGGGGTTTTGTGTGTGTGCACACATCCCATGCGATGTGATGTCATTGTGAGCTAACTAAAAGGATTTGGGGTCTCTCCAGAGATGTCTCCAGAGTCCTTATCATAGACTTTGCACTGTCCTCAGTGCTAGGAAATCCGGCTTTGAAAATGCCATGAAAAGACTAGTTTTTAGAAATAACACGTTTGTTGTAAGATATTACAATATGGAAGAAGTATCTGTAACAAAGTAGTCCCCGTTTACTGCCTGCCTACCTAACAATCATTCCCCAGAGGTAATTGCTGCTAACATTTGGTGTGTACATTTCTAGACCTTTCTCCTACACACAGGTAAACATATATGGAACCCCAATGTCAGCTCCTTGCCATTTTCTCCATTTGTACCATTTCAAAGTCGACCGCGTATCAACCGGGCTGCACTATCGAGCTCAGCCACTGGTTTCCATAAGAAATCCCCTTAGCATAAGCATTTCTTGATTAGTGTGGACTTTACTGACAATTTAGGGTCAAGAAGATATATTGTACTGTATGCTATTTTGTTGGCCCCCTTCCACCCAGTCGGGAGCTAATTTTTTTGTACCTCATTTTTCTCTAGCATGGTGATCTCCTCTTTTCTCTCATGGTACTTATGACAATATATGATGATATGCCCAATACATATTTATGCATTTAATGCTTATCACCCCTCAAGACCAGATATGAGCAAGCTGCAGCTCATGGACCAAAACCAGCCCACTGCCTGTTTTCACAGAGTTTTGCTGAATTACAGCCATGTATTGTCTACAGCTGCAGTCATGCTACAACAGTAGAGTTGAATAGTTGCAACAGAGACCATGTGGCCACACACTATCTAGCCCTTCACAAAAATAGTATGCCAATCCCTGTTCTAGACTATGGGCAACATGTATTTTCATCATCTTATAACCAGCATCCAGTACCAATGCCCGGCCCATTCAAAGATACCTGCCACTGAGAATTACCTACAGTCATGAATTTCAAGGATTAAAATATCTCCTTTAGTCCTTTTATTATTATTGTCAGTCATATGAAATGTTTGCTTTAACCAGTGGTAGGAACCATTCAACAAATGTATTGAAAAGCTCATTTATTATTGGTGCACTTGAGAAATTTCATGCACAGCACATCCCCAAAGACCAAATCCTATTGGTCCTATGTATGTCTTTTCTTGACCTCAATCTTTAAAGAAATATGTATTTATATACAAGGGAATTTAGCTAAATGCCATCTCCTGTTAAGTAATCAGTGTAAAACCTATGCACCAAACAAGTAAACAATTGGTACTTTTGGTGTCTAGTCTAAAAACTCTTTGTCAAGCCCTAGATCCCAGAGATTTTTTCCCCTATGTTTTTATTCTAAAAGTTTTATAGTTTTACATCTTACATTTAAGTCTGTGATCTATTTTTAGTTAATTTTTATATGAGGTATGAGGCTTAGGTCTAGGTTTATTTTCTTTTTTTGCCTGTAGATGTCTATTTGCTTGAGCACCATTTATTAGTAGACTATCCTTCCTCCACTGAATTGCTTTTACACCTTCATCAAAAATCAGTTGGGCGTATTTGTGTGGGTCTATTTCTGGGCTCTCTATTCTGTTCCACTGATCTGTGTGTCTATCCATCTGCCGATACCACATGTCTTGTTTACTATAGCTACATGATAAGTCTTGAAACCAGATAGATTCTTCCTACTTTATTCTCCTTTTTCAAAATTATTTGTAATTCTAGTTCCTTTGTCTTTCCACATAAATTTTAGAATAATTTTGTCTATATCTACAAAACGTCTTGCTGGGATTTTGAGAGGAACTGTTATACATGTGTATAAATCTGAGAGAACAGACATTTTACTATGTTGAGTCTTGTACTCCATAAACAGAGTATGCTTCTCTATTTATCTCTTCTTTGGTTTCTTTCATCAGCATCTGGTAGTTTTCAGGATACAAGTCCTACATGGGTTTTATCAGATAAGTATTTCTCTTTTTAATGAGTAATTGTAAATGGAATTGTACTTTTTTCTTTTTTTCAAGATAGGGAGAGAGGCGGGTGGGGCAGAGGGAGAGGGAGAGAGAGACTCTTAAGCAGGCTCCACACCCAGCACAGATACTGACATGGGGCTTGATCTCACAACACTGAAATCATGACTGAGCTGAAACTGAGAGTTGGAGGTTTAACCAACTGAGCCACCCAGGCACCCCCAGAATTATACTTTTAATTTTGGTGTTGATGTGTCGATTGCTAGTACATAGAAATTAAAGTGATCTTTGTGTATTTATTGTGTATCCTGTGACCTTGTTGAACTCACTATTGGCTCCAAGTTTTTTGTAGCATATATGGGATTTTTCTACACAGACAGTTATATCATCCACAACTAGGGACAGTTTTATTTCTTCCTTTCTGATATGTACACCTTTTCTTACCTTTTCTTGCCTTATTGCACTGGCTAAAACTTCTAGCATTATGTCATACAAGAGTGGTGAGAGGGGGCATATCAACATGATATGCTCTTGTCATACAAATACTCTTAATTCAGTGACATATGAAGACCGCTATAAGGAAGTGATACATCTGCCTTATTCATGTAGAAAGAGCTTTCAATCAAAATGAGTTTGTTTGAAATTGTAGCTCCTGATCTTAAAGGAAAACTATTCAGTCTTTCATGGTTAAATAAAATGCTAGGTATTCTAGGTGCTCTTTTTTTCAAGTTGGGCAAGTTTTCTCTTTTCCTGTTTTTCTGAGAGTTTTTATCATTAATGGCTGTTGAATTTTGTTGAATACCTTTTCTGCAACAATTTACATAATCACGTGATTTTCTTTACACTGTTTTATGAGGGATTCTACTGATTGATTTTTCTATACTGAACCAACTCTGCATCCCTGGACGGAACCCCATTTAGTTATGATGTATAATTCCTTTTTTATATTGCTGAATTCTAGTCAGCTCTATTTTAAGGATATTGAAAACAAGCATCAACAACTGAGACTCCCTTGCATGGTTCTTGGTTCTTGGCTTGTGGAAGGTAATACCTCCTCTGGGCCCACCTGGTTCAGAGCTCCACTTCCAGCTGTACCATTTCAGTGCCCAAGAGCCACCATCTCCATTCTGTTGTTTTCTGCATTCTTAATATTCTGAGCCAGCCTCCAGCTTCATTGTGCTGCCTACCAGAGGAGACCAAGGAGACATGACTAATGCATATAATGTGGTATCCTGGATGGGATTCTGGAAATTCCAGAAAATGGACATTAGGGAAAAACCAAGGTAATCTGAGTAAGTATGAACTTTACTTAGTGGTGTGTTACTATTGGTTCATTAATTGTGGTAAGTGTACCATATTAATGTAATATGTTAATAATAAAGGAAATTGGGCATGGCAGATAAGGGAAACTATATTTGCAATCATCCCATAGAAATCTAGAGTTCTTCAAAAAAAAAAAAAAGCTTATTTTGAAAAGACATCTCCCCCTCAAAACCTTTCTGTTCTTGGTTCATACCTACCTGTTTTTATATCATAATTTCTTCGGTTTTTTTCTTTATGAATATGGTGTCTTCCTTTATTATTTTGAGAATTTAATCTATATCATTAAACTCCTTATTAGAAGATGGCTCTAATACTTAGAATTTCTCAGGAATAAATTCTTCTGTTCATTGAGGTTGTAGGCAATCCTTCTTGATAACTGTTTTGATCACATACTTTGTAATTTTTGCTTTCAGATTCATCTTGAGTAGACGTTCCTTATGGTTTTTCTCCCACTTATAATGTCCATTCTTCTGGGTCTTGTGGTTTTGCAGAGTATTAGATTCCCCAGTCCAGAACCACGTTTTATATTAGCACCTCAGGCCTCCTACTCGATGGAACTTTCAGAGATATTAGCTCAGATCCCGCTCTTGTGCACCACCCAATAGGAGCTATAATCTTAAAAAGAGCAAACAAACAAGCATGGAGGGAGCCAGGGGAATACATCCATAGTATATGAGACCTCTGGTATAGTATATGAGACCTTGGTACACCAACTCCCACACTCTTGTCCTCACCTCTAACCCCAGCCATTGCTCTGGTGAACAATTCCATGCAGGTTTTGAGCTGTTTCAGGCTGACAGTGCTGCACTCATGTGCATGCTGATCTTCCCTCGTTTTTCGCTCCAGATCTTCTCTAATGCCTATGACAACCCTCTCAGCACTTATCCATGAGAAACCATAAATGTGGAGGAAATGAATAGCCCATGGGGCAACCTCAGGAAATGAAGACTGGAGACAATGGTTAATTGCTTCTTTCTTGCTTCCCTCTGGTGGAAAATGCTGAGGCATATTGTTTTCTTCTCACAACCACTGAGCTAGTAGGACTAAACATGAGTTGTTCACCACAGTAACCAACTCTGAGGTCTTTATATTGACTTTGCTTCCTACCTGATTTTACTCTCCCTCTTCCTTTACCCCTGCTCTCTGTTATCACATCCAGAATAAACCACTTGCACATAAACCCTATTCTTGGACTCTGCTTTTGGGGGAATCTGGAATGACACATGCCCTGACCTCACTGAAACCAGTAGGAAGTCAGAGGCCAAGGGTGCTCACTGATGCAGTCCATAAAAGTTAGCCTCTTCAGTCACAGAGCAGGGCAGAGGAGGGTTAAGAGTGGATCTGGAGGGGCAAATGGAAAAGAAAAAGAATACTCCCCAAAAGTTTATTAGCTCCTCCTTAGGACCAAATAAATAATTTTTATCAACATGATATGCTCTTGTCATACAAATACTCTTAATTCAGTGACATATGAAGACTGCTATAAGGAAGTGATACATCTGCCTTATTCATGTAGAAAGAGCTTTCAATCAAAATGAGTTTGTTTGAAATTGTAGTAGATAGCTTATGGGATAGAATGGAGGCAGTGCAGGGTCACCACCTGGCAGTGACACTGTCGAGCACTACAAAGCATCAGAAAGGAGACTCACAAGATGGTCTTCAATGACTCCTCCAATTTTAAGTCAGGGCATAAGTTTCTACTAATAAAATGGAAACAGCCTCCCTCCATGACTTCAGAAGGTGATATGAGCAGTGCTTACTGAGACACACTCGAGTTTTTTGGAAGGGATGTGTTTCCAAATAGGCACCACTAACAAGAGTTTTCCTCAACCAGGAGGAAGGTCCACCATGCAATGGTAAAGGAAGAGAAGTTTCAAAACAGAGCTGCGGTTGTATGTCAGGGGGTGCGGTGGGGGGAGCTTTGTAGTCTGTATTCTCTGATAATATGTGCCAAAGTGAACAGAGATGCAACATGGAGAAATCCAAAATGGAATATGACCCTTGGTTTCGGCTCTCCAGTGGCAGGACCTAAACGGAGCCTTTGTTCAGTATTTGGCACATTGTTTTCAAGGCAGTAATGGTCCATTTGGGGAGACATATGACACCCTCAGGGAAACTGGACTTGGAAGAAGCAGAAGGACCAGCCCATGCAGGAGAAACAGTGATGGTGTGTTCTTTGACCCAGCTAGGCTCTTCCCTGCATACCAGGATGCTTCTACCAAACAAAGATCCTTTGGAAAAGAAAGAGCAGCTCCTTGCTGATCTTGGTTATGAGCAGACTCTTTTATGTGCAAGGTAGTTGTGAGAAATTGGCTCCTATTAAATGTCAGATGACTGTGTTGATTTGATTTTGTGTACTGGCATAATTTTATAACAAGTCAAATAAGTACCAAGAACAGTACATTTACTTGGAGCCAGAAAGCCTGGGAAAGAACCTCAGCTCTAAGAATGATAACATCAGCTCTGCTCATCATCTAATATAATCCTCACAGCACCTCTGTGAGGTCGGTGCTAATATTAACTCCATTCCACAGTGTAAACTGAGGCACAGAGAGGTGGAATAATGTTCCTAAGTTTACAAAGCTGGCAAGTGTCAGATTTGAGATTCTGACTCAAGCCTTTCAGACCTCATATCGCTGTTTTACAAACTGAGGGGCCTCAGTGAATCCACTTACTCCTTCTGAAGGACAGTTTCCTAGTATTTTAAATATACCTAATAATGCTTCTAGGACTTAAGGGAGAAGCAAATGAATTTATTCAACAAGCACTTCTGGAGAACTGATTGTGTTCATTCAGTATACTGCATATCAACAAGAACTTTCCCAGAACAACATATGGTACATAGATATGTTTATTCAGTTAGAGTGAATGTGTCATTCTTTGCCTGTCATAGCACACAACACCTCTTTCCCTTCAAAATAATCTTTCCACTCCCTTCAGCATCCCTCCATTTAAAGGAATTCATTTAAGGAATGGGTGTAGCCTTGGTGGGAGGCAGGACCCACTTCCCACCATGGAGAGATCCTCTCTCTGTCTCTGCACAATATCCCCTACAACCACACCGTAACAGGAGAGTAACAAGCTGATCTAACCGCACTATCCTTGGATAGTGAGTGGTCCTTATAATCACCGTGGCCCCAGCATGAAGATCAGGCTCTTCTGGCAGTTCTGCCCATTTCTCCAGAGTTCCTTTGGCCTTCATCCATTTCCCAGCCTCAGTCAATTCTGAGGGATCCCTGGCATCCCCTTTCAGTGATGGGGAACACCTCTCACTTGGACTACTGCAACAGCTCTTAACTTCCCTCCCAGCTTCTACCCTTGCTTGTCCTACTTTCCAGCCAGAATTTTAAATATAAATCAGATCAAGTCACTTTCCAGCTAACTACCATTTACTGGCCCCCAGCATGCTTGGAGGAAATTCCAAACCACTCCCCGTACCCTTAAGGCTAGACACAATCTCGTTCCTGCCCACCCCGTGGCCTACCTTGCTATCACACCCCTCCTGCACTCAGTTCCAGCTGCCTTGGTGAGTGTGTCGTCCTCAGGACCTCCATGTAATGTCCCATCTGCCCAGCAGCCTTTGTCAAGTGGCTCGCTCCTTGACTTCATTCAGGAGTGTGCTCAAATGGTATCTCTTCAAAGGGTTTTTTCCCAACAACACTATTGAAAATAGCACTCTCACCTAACCACTTAACTCTCCTTTATTTTTCTTCATAGTATGCTTCATTGCTTAAAGTTCTGTTCTTTCTTTCTCTCGTTGTTTTCCAGTTATAATCTGTTTCACCCCCTAGAACATAAGCTCTGTAAGAGTATGGATCTTGTCTTGCTGTTTCTCTAGGGCTTAGAACTGTGCCTGGCATATATTGAGATCACACACACACATATGTAGACAGAGATATAAAGATACTTTGATATATATACCGAATAATTGAGTGAAGTGATTATTATAATACTACTGTGGTCAAAGATTTTATATCAGTGATGATTAACTTTATGTGTCAATTTGACTGGGCCATGACATGCTCACATATTTGTGCAAACATTAATCTGGGTGTGTCTGTGAGGGTGTTTCTGGATGAGATTAACATTTCAATCAGTAGACTGAGTAAAGTCGATTGCCCTCCCTAGTGTGGGTGGGCCTCAGCCCATCCTTTGGATGCCCGAATAAAACAAAAGGTGGGGTAAGGGAGAGAATTCACTCTGCCTGATTGTTTTCAAGCTGGGATGTTGGTCTTCTGCGCTCTGACAGGAATTCATGCCGTCTGCTCTCCTGGTTCTCAGGACTTCTGACGCCGACTGGAGCCACACTGCCTGTTCTGATGGGTCTCTAGTTTACACATGGCAGATCGTGGGACATCTCGTCCCCCATAATCACATGGGGCAATCCCTTAATAACTCTCTCTCTCTCTCACACACACACATTCACACACACACACACACACACACACCCTCCTATTGATTCTATTTTCCTGGAGAAGCATTACTAAATACCACACCTTTGACGTTTTTGAAGACAATTACTTTGATTTTTAAAATTACTCATTATAAATGTACCATTTTATAGAAATTTAGAAAGTTAAAAAAAAAATCTTGATAATCCCGCTGTTCAAATCCAACTGTTAATTCATATTTTGTTTCATTTCTTTTCAGTATGTTCCTACACATACAATTGTTGTTTTTCAAGATGTAATTATACTGTATATAACTTTATATCATTTTTTTATATTAAATTATAGACATTTTTCATTGTTCGTTTAGTCTTCATAACCATCATTTTTAATACCTGCACAAGAGGGGAGTATATGTGCCATAATTGACTTAAATTTCCCCTGCTTGTTGCAAATCTAATTTGTTTCCATTTTTCATTATTACAGTAATAAACATCTGCCTGCATAAAGCATTTTCCATACTTAGAATTATTTCCTTAGGATATATTGTCAAAAGTGGGACAATTATATCAAAGTGTACAGATTTACTTCTTGCTATGAATTTCCAAATAGTTTTCTAGAAAAGTCCTTCCAATTTATATTCTCCCCAGCAGAATATGAAAGTAGCCATCATACGCACATTGACCAGCACTAAAACTGATATTTTTCAGTTTTATAATTAAATGAAATCACATAAAGCTATTTGAATTTGCATTTCTTCTTTTGCTAGTGGGTAATTGGGTCTTTTCTGATCTCTCCATTGTTACTAACTTTCATATATACTTGCATGGGACACAATCAATTACCTATTATGGCTTTATATGTTTTAATATATTTAGGGCTGGTCATATCAATAATTTTTCCTCATTATTCTTTTTATTGTCTTTTCTGTTTACATTTCTAGATGAATTTGGGGATCATATTGTTAAATTCCTAAAAAAAAAAAATTCCCTTTGGCATTGTGACAGGACTTGTTTTAGTAAGTGAAGTAGTCCCATTAACATTCAGTAAAGTCTGTCCCAGGAGGAAGTTTCACCGCCGCATATATGAGGAGCGTCTTGCCTCAGGAAGTCTTAAGCATCATGGTCTCCCTTTCTGGCTTCCCCACTACAACCGGAGGCTTTCTGCTCCAAGCGACACAACACCCAACAACGAGGTGGCCTGAACCACTGGCAGTGACTTATCCCCTCACCAAGAAGAAATCCTCAGGCGGGGCTTCTCTGGGTTAGCTCATCAGCTCCACAACGTCTCCAAAGCTTTGTGTTTTCCCAGGTGGTCTATCCTCAGTGGGTCAGCCCCGTAGCTGCTGCAGCCTCAGATCAGGGAACCATGGCATCTTAGCACAGTCCAGACTCTCGCTGGGCAGTGGCTCCTTACTTCTCTTAAGGAGGGAGATCCTTCCCAGGAATGGTCCCGCCAACTTTCCCATACATCTCACTGGACAGGTTGACGTCACGTGACCATGCACTCTTCAATCAGTGGCTTATGGAAGGAATTGCCCTGATTGGTTTTGGCCACTCATCAGTCACGTGACGGGACTAGGGCAAGGCCTGCTTCACTGAGCACTTAAGAGGGGAAACCTAAAAATAAAATAAGGGAGAGTGGGAGGCAAGAGGGAGGGCATTAGCTGTAGAGGAACAGTGACTACCACCCCAAGATTTGCTCAAACTCTACATTGGGAAACACAGATTATAGAGTTTAGCCTTGCTCAGGTGTGGATCCAGGTTTTGTAGTTATGAAGCTTATATTTTGGGGGGACAGATATCCTATACAAAATTAAGTATGGAAAAATATTTATTTAAAATGAGAAAAAATGGGGCGCCTGGGTGGCTCAGTTGGTTAAGCGACTGCCTTTGGCTCAGGTCATGATCTTGGAGTCCCGGGATCGAGTCCCGCATCAGGCTCCCTGCTCGGCGGGGAGTCTGCTTCTCCCTCTGACCCTTCCCCTCTCATGCTCTCTCTCTCTCTCTCATTCTCTCTCTCAAATAAATAAATAAAATCTTTTAAAAAAATAAAAATAAAAATAAAAATAAATAAAATGAGAAAAAATATACAAATCATATATTTTAAAAATTTAATAAATTACCACAAATACCGCAAACACCACAAAATAATATATTTTAGTTATCTGGCCTACCCACCTAGAATAAACTTTGAATTGGCATACCCCACAATTCTGAAGAATATACAAAATTAGCTCAAACACAAAAGTAATTCAAAGCATTTTACTGAGCTACATAATAGTGTGCAATCAAATTAATGTTGTTTTACATACACTGACATATTGGTGTGCATATATAGAGCTTTAGCCACTGGGATATTTGTGTCTTTAGAGGACTTCATCAACGGCAATTTTGAGTGCTATTTCACCCGGAATGTCCAGCTTTCTTGTACATCAGATCTGTACATGCGGGAATGCCAAACAGGTGACTTCTTGGGGCAGTGTTTTCCCTGTTTGATACTCGTAGTAGCATTCTACTCCTGTTTAACAAGATATCAGAAACTTGTGGCTTAAAACAACACAAATCATTATCTCATGATTTTTCCAGGTCCAAAGTCCAGGCACAGTGTAGCTGGATTCCCTGCTCAGGGTCTCACCAGGCAGGAAACAAGGTGTTAACCAGAATGGCAATTCTCATTTGGAACTCAGAGTCCTCTTCCAAGCTTACTGGTTTCACTGGTCATTGACAGAATTCATTTTCTTGCACCTAGAAGACTGAGCTCTAAGCCTGAGACCACTATCAGCTTCAAGAGGCTGCGCCCAGGTCCTTGCCTCGTGGCCCTAGTAGGAATTTCACAACATGGATGTTTATTTTCTTCCAAGCTAGCTGGGGTGCATCTCTATGACTTCCTTTTCTGCAGTCAGCCAGAAGAAAAATCTGTGCTTTCAAAGGACTCATGTGATTAGGTTAGCCCCTCCACTTCTCCCTGGATAATCTCCGTATTTAAAATCAGCTGATTTGGTAGCTTCATTGCATCTGCAAAATCCTGTGATAGCAGTACCTAGATTAGTGTTTGACTGACTAATTAGAGGAAGGTGTCTGTAGACCAGGGCCAGGTTATAATTTTTTTAGTATATATTTTGGGGCTCATCTTACAATTCTGCCTACAGAGGCATTATTTATTACACACTTGTGCCTTAGAGATCCAGTAATTCTGACATATTTTATAGTGCCATCCCCTTCAGGACTACAGTAGTCCCTTATCATATATGTATTCCTAACAGCTTCTATTTTGCCTAGGCATTGATGAGTACTGAATTCTTTGTTAGTGATTTCACATGGCAAGACTGAAAGAATTTTCCAAAGATTAATTTCCGGGCTCTACACATTTCAACCTTTGTTTCTTCTTCACTACCTTTGTCTGTCTTCTGAAAAAAACAAAAAACATGTTCTCTGGTCAGATGAGTTGAGTTTGCGTTGCATGTCAGATCTCCTTCCAGCATACAGAGGCCCTCAGTTCCTCAACCACAGTTCCAAAACCTAGAAAGCTCTGAACCAACACTTTACTTAACTCCGATGGTGGTAACACCTAACTTGAATTCAAGTAGGGCTACTTATAGTCCTTGTTATCTCAGCATCAATTTTCACATGTATCTCTGGGGCAGTATAAGGGATCGGGTATTGGGAGGTGCTGCCCAGACTCTGCTAGGAGTTTTAGGGCATAGCTTTCTAAAAATTCTAAATTCTGGAAAAGAAAAAAAGGCTAAATACTCTAACCATAAGGATTTTAGTTAAGATAGTACAGACAATTATTAAAGGTTATGAGACATCATACTGCAAGACTTTTTAACTGGCACATAAACATGATTATTTGCTCAGGGAAAGATGTCCTCCATCTCTCCTGACACCAGCTGATGTACTGCAATTCCATTCTGGTACTACCCACCCAGAATCAGTGTGTACCCTGCCAGTTAAAGGGCATGGCTCCAAAAAGACTATCCTCATTTCAGACACCAGCCACAAGTGAAGTCCCGGAGCCACACACACTTCTGACCAAATGGCTACAATTTGGGGGTTTCCATAGTCCCTTCTGATTTGGCAGTTTGCTAGAAAGACCTATAGAACTCAAGAAGGTGCGATACTTATAATTACAGTTTCATTATCAAAGATACAATTCAGGAACAGCCAAAGGAAGGGACGCGTAGGGCAAGGACTGAGAGAGTCCTGAATGCAGAGCTTCTGTGCTTCTTCCCCATGAAATCAGGACACATCACTCTCCCAGCACACTGATGTGTTCCCCAACCAGGAAGCTCCAACTAGAAGCACCTGAGTGGCTCAGTCGTTAAGCGTCTGCCTTCGGCTCAGGTCATGATCCCAGGGTCCTGGGATCGAGCCCCACGTGAGGCTCGCCGCTCAGCGGGAAGCCTGCTTCTCCCTCTCCCACTCCTCCTGCTTGTGTTCCCTCTCTCGCTGTGTCTCTCTGTGTCAAATAAATAAATAAAATCTTTTTAAAAATTTTTAAAAAAAGGAAGCTCCAACAAGCTTCAGTGTCCAGATTTTTATTGAAGCCCCATTATGTAGACCTGACTGATCAAACTGTTGGCCACATCATTAAACTCAATCTCCAGTCCCCTTCCCTTCTTCAGAGGTCAAGCTGGCTCAAAGTCTCAGCCCTCTAATCATGTGGTTAGTCTTTGCGGTGACCAGTTCCCATCCTGAAACTATCTAGTGGCCAACCATGAGTCATCTCATTAGCATAAATTCAGATGTCGTCCAAGGGATGCCTGAATAATGGACACTTCTATCACTTTGGAAATTACAAGGATTTCAGAAACTCTGTGCCAGGAACATTGGATAAAGATCAGATCAATTAGGATACAACATCATCTCATGGATGTTAATATTCCTAGAATGTTCTTCCTTTACCACTAGTAGGGCCACTCCTAAGATGAACGACCCAGTTTCTGACTCCTATTCTTCTGTTGATGTGACACCCAATAGAAAGAAAGTCTCTTAGGATGTCCCCATTGGGTTAGTGCATGGCTCCAATTCCTTTTCTGCCCCTATGTGGGGACCACGGAGAGTTATATTCAAATCATATTTATATTTTAGTGAAGACATAAATATACACACTTTTTTTTGGTCAAAATTATTGCTTCATATTTTATAATTAACTATCATTCTGCTTTTGATTTGTATTTTCCTTACATTTTCAAACTAGCAATTGCTAGCTTAGAAAAATGGCACTGATTTATATATATTTATCTTCTCTCTGGCCTCTTTACCCATAAACTCTTATTAGTTCTAAAAGCATTAAAATTGATTCATTTGGATTTTTGTAAGTACTAAATCATAGCATCCTCACATAACAATATCCCTTCTTATACTTATAACACTTATATCTGGTCAAGGCCTTATTAGTCTGTCCAGGACATATAGAATACAATTAAATAATGATTGGGGTGCTAGGAGCTTGGAGGTTGGTTTTATTCTTGATTTCAATGCAGAAACTTCTGGAGTTTTATCATTACGCACAATATTGGCTGTTTTGGAATATGCTCTTTCATGCTAATAATGTAGACTTCAAGTTCTTACATATTTAGCATTTTTATTATTAGTAGATGTTAAATTTATTTATGGCCATTTAACATCATTATTGTTTGCATATTATTTATGTTAAGAAGACTAGTAACAATGTGTTTTATGTTTTTTGTATAAATGTATGACTTGGAATTATTATTCTAGAGTCTGGGATCATCTGTACCAGCTAATTCTATCATATAGATAAACTCTCAGTTAAAGAATCCCTCCAGATATTTTTACAGATACCTTTATTACATAGGTTCTACCTAATTATTAGACTCAAGATTCTGATGCTTGCCATGGGCAGAGCCAGGTAAACTGCATGGTCGACTCTAGCACTTTGTAAACAATCAGTGAATATAATGTAATGTAACATCACCTAAACTGTCCTAGGAAACAAATGTTCTACTATATCAGGGGTCAGGAAACCATAGCCCATCGGCCGCATCCTACCCATTCACCACCTGGTTTTGTAAACACACTTTTATTGGAACACAGTCACTTATGCCCTATTCATTTACATACATACAATGGCTATTTTCATAGAATATGAAAAGTTCAGTAATTGGAACAGAGACTGTATGGCCCACATAGCCTAAGGTATTTATTATTTAGGCCTTACAGAAAAATTTGCCTATCCCTGTTCTAGATACAAAGCAGTATTCTGAGAAAAAAAGTGGGAAGGAGTTCTACCATCACATAAGCCCAAGAAGTGGCATATGTCTTCATGAAAATTTAAATTTTACTCAAACAAGAAAAAAATCTGGAGTTCTGCATAAGTATAAACATACAGATACATGAACAAGCTCACACATGTATATCAACTTGATTTTACACCATTAGTTTACAAACTTTTTTTTTGAGCTATAAATCCATTTTTCCTTGAAGAACTATGCCTGTCTATCAGGACACGAGTACCTGTGCCTGCTTGATGAAAGACATTATTTCTTTCTTTATTATCTGCCATACACTCCTTCATTTTGTCATCTCATCTCTCCCTCCCTTGATCTCCTAATCTGTTTTTTAAGTACTTTTAGGGATGCATAGATGGCTCAGTTGGTGGAGTGTCTGACTCTTGATTTCGGCTCAGGTGATGGTCTCAGGGCAGGAAGGAGCCCTGAATCAGGTTCCACCCTCAACAGGGAATCTGCTTGAGATTGTCGCTCGACCTCTGCCCCTCCCCCTGCTCACACATGTGTTCACGCTCGTGCTCTCTCTCTCTCTCTCGATCAAAAAAAAATCTTAAAAAAATGCTTTTAACACTTTATCTTTTGTTCCTTCCTAATCCATCTGCCTCAACAGTTAGTCGTAGTGACCATGGTTGCTGCTAGAGTCAGTTTCTATTCCTAACAATGATTATTAACTTACCTGCAATATTCCCGAGGCAGCTATGTGAGAGGCTACAAGTACAAAGACATTTCTTGGGAGTCAGGCAAAGGAGGAGTGGTCCCACCCACACTTTGACCTTTGGCAAGTTCCTTGACTCCTATTAGCTGACTTTCTTCTTTTATGAACTAGGACTAAGAATACCTGCTTTACTGGATCAGGAGGATGACGTGGGTTAATGCTTGGGATGTCGCTGGCCTGGTTCCGGCAATACAGCAAATGCTTACTAAGCGTCAGTTTTTTTCTACAGAATTGCTGACACCATTGAGATATGGTTTTAGATGGAGGCTATCTGTGGGAGGCAACATACAGCAGTGGTTGAGAATATAGATGTTAGAACCAGAGATACGTGGTTTCAATTCCCAGGTCCCCCTTTTCCTGCCTCTGTTACAAGTGAGTTTCTTAACCTCTCCTCCCACCCAGAAAATGAAGATAACCATGTGACTGTACAGGGTTCTGATGAGGACTTAGTGAGATTAGTATGAAAAATGCTTAATGCCCCATCAGTGAGAATTACTCTATGTATTAACATTATGGTTGTAGAGGCCTCATGCTATAGAAAAGGAACAGTGAATTGGGGGGTTAAGGGATGCAGCTTCCTTGGGTCGCCACTAACTTCTTATGTGTCCGTATCAGGTTATCTAACTTCTCTGAGCTATTTCATCATCTTTACATTGTGGGTTTGAGACAGACAATATTGCTAAACATTTTAGAGCATCTTATGGCCATAGCATATTTTCACCCTCTTGGTTTCCCTCTGTAATCCTGCCAGTATATCTAAGTTTCTACAAAATAAGGCTTTACGATGACAATACACCTCGATCAGAACCACTTCTTTCCTTTAGCTCTGGTCTCTTCCATGTAGCCAAATCATTTCCGACATCCACAAAGGGGGTCCTTGTTAGGTGCTGTTTTTATTAACAAACAAATGTTCCAACTTAATTGGCTTCTGGGCTAATGAATTTAATTTGACAAGGTAATTAACCAGTGCTCATGAAGTTTCTGAGTTATTCCTTGCACTTTCATATTTGTTTGGCCTGCGTTCACTGTTCTATGTGCTGGTGTCCCCAGGGTTTTCCAAGGCACTGAGGATCAATGGGACAGACTCCATCACTTGCCTTGAGGCCCCTCTTGAGTTCATAGTTGAGTTTATTCCTACGCTGGACTGAAGGTTTCCCTGGCTTCATGCCTAGCCTCCAGGGTAGCCACTGGCCCCTCCCATGGACTGAGCTTTTTTTGGGTCCTTTAAATGACTTTGGTATGAATGGAAGCACTTTTGAGGCATGGGAATCTGGCCAACAAAAAGCACCGGGAAAGAGCAGATTTATCAATTGTAGAGGCAAGCTAGTGATAGCAGCTCCAGGTGAACTTTGCCTCCGGAGTGACTCTGACCTACCTTGTCACCACACCTGTTTGCCGTCCTCAGAAAGCATCAAAGTAAATTGAGACATCCATTGGTTCACCTGGCCCAAGTGGAATGTCCCCTCCCGGAGTAGTAACGTGACATTGATTTGTGGCAAGGAAAGAATTCCATCCAGTAAGACTCAATGCAAGATTGGATCATTTTAGAAATAACTGAGAATGACAATTGTAATGTTTCATCCCCGCCAAATCAGTATTCTGAAAAATATGTGAATATGGCTTCAGGTCAGATTTTTACTATGTGAATTTTTCATTATTTTTTTTTCTCTTCCAAGTCCCTTTGGGTTAGAAGAAGAATGGGAGGAATCATTGTGGTGCGTGCAATTTACTCTGTCCTTTGTTTTCTTGTTTTCTGTTATTGTTATTATTTGTACAAGACATGAGGATAGCAGTTCTAATTCTAAGAATTTATTATAGAGAAGTAATCATATAAATATTAACAATAATAATAATGATAATTAACAATTCTTGGGCCTTAGATTTGCCAGGGATTGTGCCAAGCACATTATCTCCCTCATTTATTCCATCTTTGCAACCATGCATTGGATTGCAGATTCGTGTCCCCCACCCCATTTTACAGAAGAAGAAATGAAGTTTGGGGAGGATAAGTACATTGCCAAGGTCTCATGCAAGGTAAAGGAAGTAAGAGCTTCTGGTTTACCTAACTCCTAATCACTTTGATACATTGTGATGCCTTTAACGGTATACTGAGTATTGAAATAAAAATATAAAAATAAAGAAATAAAAAGAACTGGAAGGATACTTATACTAAAGTGCTAATAGTGTTTGACTCTAAGCGGTGAGATGGCTTTCACTTCCTTCTTATTTTCCAAATTTTCTGTTTCTAAAATTTTTTTTAAAGATTTATTTACTTGAGAGAGAAAAAGTGGGGGGGAAGGGGTAGAGGAAGAGGGAGAGAGAGAATCTCAAACAGACTCCCCGCTGATCGGGGATCCCTACGTGGGGCCCAATCCCACCACCCTGAGATCATGACCTGAGCCAAAATCAAGAGTCAGATGCTCAATCGACTGAGCCACCCAAGCGCCCCAATATTTTCCAAATTTTCTTAAACATTAATTTATATATCCCCCAACACTCTCACTCTCTCTTGCTCTCTCTTTAAATATTTCTCCCCGACTGCTCTTATTCCAGCAAATGGCTCCACCACCTACTCAAAAGAAAACAAGCAGCTAGGGGCTGCCCCAGGCATCTTTATTTCTCTTGACCTCACAAGCCTCATCAATAAAATTATACCCTCAAATATCCCTGGTAGCCCCCCCTTCTCTCCACTCCCAGGGACATTGCCTCATCTTTCCTAACTTCTCCCACTGTCATCACTATATGGTAGCAAGAAAGATCTTCTGAAAATGTAAATCAGAATAAGGTTATTCCCATTTTAAAATCCTTACATGGGGCGCCTGGGTGGCTCAGTCGTTAAGCGTCTGCCTTCGGCTCAGGTCATGATCCCAGGGTCCTGGGATCGAGCCCCGCATCGGGCTCCCTGCTCAGTGGAAAGCCTGCTTCTCCCTCTCCCACTCCCCCTGCTTGTGTTCTCTCTCTCGCTGTGTCTCTCTCTGTCAGATAAATAAATAAAATCTTTAAAAAAAATAAAAAATAAAAAATAAAATAAAATAAAATAAAATCCTTACATGGCAAGTGGAATGAAATGCAAATAAAATCCATGCCCCTGTCCTATCCAAGCTCTGTATGTGTCATTGATTCCCTCACTAGGCTTGCTTCATCAAGGCTTTTCCCCAGGTCCTCAGACGTTCTAGAACTTTCTCTCACATTGTACCTGCTGTTTCCAAGGCTAGGGCCCTCACGCACTGGCTTTTGAGGAGCTGATTCTTAGTCAACTCTTGTTCATTCCTCATGTTTTGCTCAGATGCCTCTTCCTCAGAAAGGACTCCCTGGTCATCCTATCAAAAAATGGGTTCCTCATCCCATTATGTTCCCAAAGAACCCTGCTGTTTTCTCCTTCAGAGCATTTTCCACTACTTGAAATCATTTTGTGTTTCAATTTCTTTTCTTGTTCATTATCTGCCTTCTTCCAAAAGATAGACACATCATGAGAGAAGGGACCATGCCTTTCTTATTCCATGCCTGGCACAGACCCTGGCTCCCAGCAGTGCTTGGTAATCACTAATAGCAGAACTGTATTGTGCTGGGGACACAAACTGCCTGTGAAGCAAGCTCAAACAATTTCAAACCATTACAAATTTACTCCTGAAACAAGGCCATGACTCTGTGGGAGTCAGGGACCAACTGGACACCTGGGAGGCCTCCGACTTAACTTCTGCGTAGAATACATCATGTATTAAAGCATAACAAGTGAAAATGAGCCTATCTGAAGTTTGCATTATAATAAGTCACAATAGCAACTGCAGAATGGTTTACAACCTTGAGGGGCAAAATATTTTTTTCAGAACAAAGTATTTGACCACTGACATTGAACAGTGTTATGAGGGCATAGTGGTAATAAAAAACAGACTTCCAGTCGGTTTTAGTGCTGTTTTTAGGTTGTCTTCAGATAATGGACCTTCTCGTCGCCTGAACCAGGACGAGCCCCTCCAGTTGCTGGGATGGATTGGGACTCACTGACCATGCACAACTTCGGCAACCTTTGGCAGCAATTGTGTCTGTCCTGCTGTGGGTCCTGCTGAGATCACTGGGACTTGGACTTTCTCTTCTAGAAAGCAGGCATGCCTAACAGCTTGTTAGTTCTTAACTAGTTGTTAAGCAGTTGTTAATTCTCTCTCTTTTTTTTTTAAAGATTTTATTTATTTATTTGAGAGAGAGAGAATGAGAGACAGCACGAGAGGGAAGAGGATCAGAGGGAGAAGCAGGCTCCCCGCTGAGCAGGGATCCCGATGCGGGACTCGATCCCGGGACTTGAGGATCATGACCTGAGCTGAAGGCAGTCACTTAACCAACTGAGCCACCCAGGCGCCCCTACAGTTGTTAACTCTCTTGTTGTGAGAATTAAATAAGAAGAGAGTACAACATTTTAAATGCTTGGTAACAGCATATGCCATTATTAAGGGTAGAGATGATCTTGTTAGTCTTTTTTAGGTTCAGCAATAAAACAATGGTAAGAACTTCGCCATTTATAAAAATGATTGTGATGAATCTTATCTTTTTAGCCTCTCTCATTCCACAGATGGTCCTTAGGACCTCAGAAAGTGTTTGCTCTAAGTTGTGATAAAAGATCAGACATTGTCCCCACCCAACCTTCCCCTAAATTGCCCTTCAGATAGGCCCTGTGGTTCTGGGATTGGGTCCTAGGTAGGCAATGAGACGAAAGGATTTTCATCTCAAGTTCTGGTCTGGAGAGGGCACCTACCACCTTTCCCATTGGATCTACTTTTGCTTTGCTTCAGCGTTCTGCTGGAAAGGCGGGGTGGACAGAGCAGGGAGCTGAGGGCAACTAGACAGAAGTTCCAATCCCAGTACTCCCTCCTTCTTATGGGCTGTATGACTTTGGGCATTTTACTCAACATCTCTGAACTTAACTATTTTCGCCCACCAATGGAGGTAATACACCCCTTTTCATGGGATTAACATAAGAATCAAATAAAATAGCATTCCTTACCCAATGTGATGTCTAGTACACAGTAAGTGCCCAGTAAATATTAATTTGTTGATGTCTTCTTTCAAGCCTCTTCGTGGGAAGAGAGTGGGAGAAGGAGGTAAGGAGGAGAAGAGAGACAGGTTCAAAAGACAAATCATCTGATGCCTGCAGAACACAGCAGGTTTCTTGGAAAAGCCATAAAGAGCAAGAAGCGGCACTCAGCCGAGGCTGCGTCCATGACCACGGGCTCAACCCTGCTGTTTGCAGATGGGGAATTCTGGAATGGCAAATATTAGACCAAGGCAAACGGGGCTTTTGTGAATTTCTTTTGGGCTGCTTTCTGAGCGGTGTCACTTTGTATGCCAGCTCTCCACCTCCGTCTGTTCCCTGGCCTCCGGAATGTGGCCCCCACGGTGGAGCCTGAATCGTTACCAGGGCAATGACGATGTCCTTGGCTCAGAGTGTGCTGATGTGGGCTTGAATGGCTGGTCAGGGCTTAATGACCAGGAACTCCTGATGTTCAAGGGCAGCGCTGGCATTAAGATGGTATGAAAACCGGCAGCCCCATGGAGATTTGTTCGCTCCTTTCCCCCATTCAGCATTTCAATTTATTTTCATCTCCAAGGCATCCAGTTCAGGAGCCACAGGGCTTTTGATCATGATATTTGGCGGCAATATCTCTGACCCTGAAAGATCCTGTTATGGACTGAATGTTTGTGTCCCCCCAAAATCCGTATGTTGAAGTCCTAATCCCCATGTGATGGTATTAGGAGGTGGGGACTTTGGGAGGTAATTAGATTTAGATGAGGTCATGAGGATGGAGCCCCCATGATGGGATTGGTGCTCTTATAAGAAGAGATCAGAAAGCTTTCTCTTCCTCTCAGGGCCATGGGAGGATAAGCAAGGAAGCCAGCCTTTTGCAAGAAAGCTCTTTCCAGGAACTGATTAGGCCAGCCCTTGATCTTGGACTTTCCAGCCTCTAGAAGTGTGAGGAAATACATTTCTGTTGTGTAAGCCACCCCAAGGCATTTTTTTTTTACAGCAGCCAGAGCTAAGACACCTCCATAGAAATGTGTGTGTACTGGAGTCACATAACCTTGTGTTCCGATCCCGGCTCGGCTGCCTCGCCTCATTTCACCGAGCCTCAGTTTCCTTGAAGAGTTAGAAGGGACAGAAAAGACAGAAAAGAGAGTATTCCACTTATCTCTTTACTGTATAATAAACCACCCCCAAACGTGGCTTAAGACAACAATTATTATTCAGAGAGTGGCCTCTCTCTTCAACCTCTGCTAACCATCTCTGTTCCCCACCGTCCGCCAGACAAGGCATCCTTCACTTGGTTGGCATTTGGGCCTTCTCTCTGCTTTTGCTCTCTTTTCTAATTTCCAATGTCCCAAGTAGAACTCAGGAGCCACTGGGATGTCCTTCGCCTTTCTCTTAGGATAAGAGAGATTTGGGGATAAGTCAGAATGTTCAAGCACATAGTACCATTGTCTGGAATCCACAAGCCTCCCAAACTGGGAAGCCAGCACCACTAACTACAGAGTACACATTCCCAGCTTTTGAACATTTTCCTTATGGCATTTATTACTTTTCTATGCTGCATACAAAGTTACCACAACATTCCAGTTAAAAATAATACCCATTTATTATCTCTGGATTTTGTGGGTGTGAAGTCCTTCAGCTCAGGTTATCACAAAACTGAAATCAGGGTGTTGACCATGCTGAATTCTCATTTGGAGGCTCTGCTTCCAAGTTCATTCAGGTTCTTGGCAGAATTCAGTTCCTTGTGGCTATAGGACTGAGGTCCCCATTTTCTTATTGGTGTCAACCTAGTTTACTTGCATCACTTCCTGAACAATATTCCCACCAGTCATGGAGAGAGGTGCCAATCAGGAGAAAACACAGGGAGTTCCCATTGTATTAGCAATGCTTTATTCCTTTAACTGGGTATATGATGTTCATTATTAATTTTCATACATTTGTGTATATCTAAAATTTTCATACATTTGTGTATATCTAAAATATCATAGAAAAATTTTTACCATGAAAAAATGTCCCCATAGAGACCTGTAACATTATATTAACCTAGGTAGGCCTATTTTCTCTGCTGAACCAAAGAGCTAAACAGAACAGGGCAGCTTACTTTGGTATCCACAACCACACACACGGTGCTGATACAGAATTGCCTCTGAAGATCTATTTGTAGACGAAGTGTAGGATGTCCTGGTAGTTTGTCAAGCTGATTTACCTTACCTTTTACAAATTCCACCCAGGCATTAAACTGAGCTAAGCATCCCCCTTCCCTGACTCTTTCCTGAGCTTTTCACTGATGCATATAGTCCTCATTGGCCTCTCTATGAATGCCTATACTATTTGTAGTCTGTGCTATAAAAGAGGGACAGAAAAGAAAATAGATATTTTATGGAGCACTAAGCAGCAGACACAGTTTTGTCTCATTTCATCCCACCAATGTTTCTGTGGGGTACATACTATCCTTGTGTTAGAGTTCATTCATGCCAGGGTATATAGTAAGCATCTGCTATTGACCATGTGTCATAGAAAGCTCTGGAGATACAACAATGGAAGCAAAACGTCCTTTCTTCAAGGAGCTTTGAATCAAAATGGGAAAGTAGGAACCAGGCTCAGAGAGGTCTGTGATCTCTCAGTGAGCCAGACTTGGACCTCAGGACACGGTCTTCACACTAGGCAGCACGCTGGGTGTTTCTGCTTTGCTTCCTTTATTCTTACAACCCAATAGTGAAAGATGTACATATTACAAATGAAGGAACTTGCCCTCTGAGCAACTCACATAGCTGGTGAGAGATTGTACCAGTCTGAGTAGTGCCTCCTAAAATGCCACATCCACCCTGAACCTCAGAATGTGACCTTATCTGGAAATCTTTGCAGATGTAGTGAAGGTGAGGTCATACCAGATTGGGGAGGGTCCTAAATCCAGTGCCGGCTGTCCTTATGAGAAGGCCATAGAGGGACACACAGGAGGAAGGCCATGCGGTGATTGGGCTGAGGCAGAAGCAAGCTAGGATCACAAAGGACTGTGGCAAACCCCGGAAGCCAGGAGGGAGGCCTGGACTGGCTGTCCTGCAGAGTCTCTCACGGAGCCAACCCTACTGACACCTTGATCTCAGACTCCTGGCCTCCTGAACTATGAGGCAATAAATTGTTGTCTTAAGCCACCTGGTTTGCAGTAATTTGTTATGACATCCCTAACAAACGAATACAGAGACGGAGGCCGGAGTCAGGCCCATGTTTGACTCCAGAGTCCAGCCCCGACTGGCCTCTCTCTCCTCCCTTAGCAAGGCTGAGAGGAGAATGAGCTGAGACGAGGGAAATGTGCTTTGCAAATTTTGATGTGTTCCTCAAAGGTTGTGGGCTTTTATCATGATTGTTTTAAGACACTCTGTTCCCAACATTATCTAAGAATTCAGTAAAATTTCATTTTTAAATAAAATGAGATACAGGACACAACCCCTTCTCCATTGTTAAATCAACTCTTTAAAACAGTATTTCCAGAATTCCTCCAGCTATCACTCTGCTCCTGCTCTATTCAGAATAATATCCTGGTTGCCCATGCCCAGGATGGTGTGAGAAAGCCCCCAAGTGATACCTGAAAACCAGCCCATTCCCGGTACTAATAAATCACCCTAGCTTGTGCCAGGCCCATATGGATTGGGACAGACAGGGACATCCTGGACAAGCGAAAACTGTGTTATATATAAACTTGGTGTTGGATTTTGTTGTTGTTTTCTTATCATCCAACAAGGACTTAAAAAGTCATCTTTGCATACAATCAGGTTATAAATAGAAAGAAAACAGTCTGCTCTCCTAAGAGGATTTTCTCTAGGACAGGAATGGGTTTTTGTCTGTGTGATTGTCTGTGTCCTCTCCGTTCCCACCACAGCCACCCACACACAGGCATGCATGCACACACATAAACATGCTCATGCATGCCGACACACGCCTATGCACACATGAACACACACACACACACACACACACACACACACACACACACATACTCCCTAAAAGGAACCACATGCTCCGCATTTCCCCCAGACCTCACTCATTCCTCTCTGTCTTCATGGTCGGCCCTCCTTCTACTGACCTGTAAGAATGTTAACAATAAAAACTTTATTTGCATAATGTGGCTGCATGCCCTGCACTTTTCAATCCCCATGTTACAGATGGGTAAGATGAGGCACAGAAAGATTATACGAGGTGACCCAGCTCTTTTCCTGTTCTTGTGTTATCTCTATAATCCTTTTGTACTTGTGCTCGGGCCTTCCTGAGATTTTAAGTTCCACCGTAATGGCTAACTCCAGGATTTCGGACTCCAGCCAGACTTTATGATCTGGGCTCATATAAACAACTGCATAATTGCATCTTTACTTAGATGTCTCAGACCTCTCAAACACAAGGTGTTGGAAACAGAACTCCCTCCTCCCTCCCCCACACATAGGATAAACTGTTCCAAAGTGGTTACTACCCTCCCCCACCCCTTTGTCCTTCAGTAAATACACTACCATCCTTCCATGCAGTTGCTCAGTCCAAAAAACAAAGAATTTCTCATGATTTTTCCTTTCCCATCCTCTCCCTCCCTGATCACACACAGTGGCAAGTCTCGTCATTTATAAAACCTTCCAAATATACCCCTAACTGGTCTACGTTTTCCCATCTTCGCACTTGTCCAGACCCACTAGGAGACAAGAGTCTCCTGACTGGTCTCCTTACTTACGCTCAGTCCAAAGGACCTTCCTAAAACCAAAATCTAGCCCAGAATTTCCCTGAATGACACTTAGTACCTCATGTAGTCGGGGAACAGGTCTTTCCAATCAGTCTTAGAAAACTGGCTAAGAAATGCTATTTCAAAAACCCTGTGGCCACCAATTTGATAGCTTGGAAATAATGAATGATGGGGGATGGATGAGCCTCACCAGGTATCTACTTTGCATGCCCCCGAACTCCAGGGCTGTGCCTGACCATCAGGTATCTGCTCCACCATTAAGCCCTGGTCAGCTTGGGCTGACCTCCTCACCCTGGCGATCACTCCACGTTCTGCCATAGTGGCCACATTCCAGAGGTGGGAGGACAGGAGCAGAGCCCACAAAACAATGTCAGACCTAAGAGGTCACCCTAGGTTGTGGTAAAGGGATTGGACTTTATGCTTAAGCAGTGACACAGGTCGGGAGCTTGTGTAATCCTCCCTAGCTCAGATGAGCAGTTCACCGTGGAGGTTTGGTTCTGTAGGACGGCAGAACCACCATGTCCAAATCTCAACTTGAAGGGCAGGTTGAGGAGCAGGTATGGAAGGCAAGATCCTAGCACCCAAACAACAAAGAGCTGGATACAGAACATACTAGAACGGAGGTATGGGAAGATCCATTCGGTCTGCCTAAGAAGGATTCCTGGACAGAACCATGGAAATCAACTACCAAGTCTTTCTCCAAGGCACTCCTCAAAGAAACTTGAGAGCAAGCAGGGGAAAAAAGCCAGGGATAAAGGTGGAACCTGAGTTGGAGGGAAGAAATAAGGATGTGATTCAGTGGCTGGAAGAAGAAGGTTCTTCAAAGCTCTCCTTTCCGATCAGTGTGGCAAACACTGTGGCGTATCTTACACAGGTGAATTGCATGGCGTAGGTGAGAGAGCACCAGGCTGGAGTCCCAGCTCTGACATTAATAGCTGGGACACCTTGGGAGAGCCACTTAGTCTCACTGAGCTCCAATAGCTTCACGTGGAATGTGATTACTGGGGCTCTTTTTAGTAGTTAAATTGCAGTCTTCTAACAACAACAACTACAACAAAAGGATTCCTGGAGAATTTGACATTTAAGCAATCTTTAAGGAGATCATGGAACAAAAAGAGGGATGATCTTTCAGTGGAGAGAACAGCCCATGTGGAAGGCACAAGAACCAAGAGCATGAACACACTGGTGGAAACCAGGGCTCCAGATCTGGGGCCAGGGGATGGGTAGGTTTGGATGGGTGCCTGGAGCCTGAGAATCAAATTCAGTCCAGATCATTGGCAATGTTCCAAAAGAGTCAGGTTCGGAGTGGAGGGACACACGTTTGGAGTGGGGATGCCACTGTGATAGGAGAGCAAATGGGCATTTAAGGGAAGGGGATGCCACAAAGGAAAACAGCTCGAAATCCACTTCTGAGATTTCCTGTGGGCATCATGGGCTCTACTCTGCAGCCCGCAGCACTCTGTGCTTCCCCCTTCCGCAGCACAACATACCGCCACCGCACTGCATTTCTGTTCCTTGATGGCAGAATCGAGCTTTCTGTTTAGGAGACTCAGAACAATCAAAATTGGGCTCATGGTATAGCCTGCTCTTTTCACTTCATAATCTTTGTATTGGGACTAATGCCCATGTCCACTCACCTCCATCTATAGCAGAGTGTGGAGCGGCTGCTTGGTGTTCCACAGCATAGTTTAGGGAACCACTCTGTGGACTTTGAATATTGAGCTGTTCCTAACATTTCACTTTGATAAATAAACTGCAGTGAGTACTCCTGTATTCATACCTTTTCACATTTGTCTAAATATTTCTTTAGGATAAATCCCCAGAAATAATTTTTTTTAATTAAAGATATATACACTTCTAAGGATTTAGAATATTCTGCCAAATTGTTCTTTGGAAATTTTCTCTCTCTTGTGTGGTATCCGAAGGTGCCTGTTTCCCCACAACATGGCAAACACGGGATTATCATTCTTCTTTTTTCTCCTAACCTAATAGGCAAAGAATGGTATTTTACTATATTATTGTAGGTTGTGTTTCTTCCATTATTGATGAGATTAAACCTCAATATGTTTATTCATCATTTATGTTTTTTTCCTTTAGAAAATGACCAGTTAGTTCATTTTCTCTGCCCATCTTTTTTCCTTCCTTTCCCTCTTTCTTTCCTTCCTTCCTTCCTTCCTTCTTCCCTTCCTTCCAAGTAGGCTCCACACCTAGTGTGGAGCCCAGTGCCGGGTTGGAACTCATGATCCTGAGATCAAGAACTGAGCTGAGATCATGAGTTGGGCACTCAACCAACTGAGCTACCCAGACGCCCCCTGCCCATCTTTCTATTGGGGTATTTGCCTTTGTTTTTGAATGATATAAAATATTTTTATGAAGATAAGCTTTTGTCATTTATATTGCAAAAATATTTCAATCCAGTTTGTCTTTGTCATTCTAACTTTGTTGATGCTATTTTAACTATTCAGAATCTGTTTCGTGTGATGTAGCCATATTTAGCCTTCATTTCTTTTATGGCTTCTACCTTTGGGTCATGCTTTGAGAGTCTGTCCCCACCCTGTGATTATGTAAATGCAAACCAGATGTCAGCACAGTCACTCCAGCTGTGCCAGATGCAGTCCCGGGCACTGTCTGTAGGAAGATCAGCCCAGTCACCAGTTTCCATAATAAATCCACTCACACCAATTGTTTTCTGGAGATTGAGGGAGGGCACACAGGTGGGGATTCATGATGGAGGACACATTACCATTAAGTAAAACCACCTCACCATCCGTGTCTCTTTTAGCCAAATCTCCTTTCCATTTCTCTCTCTAGTGAGCATCAAAACTTCTTTTATAATGCAGAGCAATTCATGAATCATCTTTTGATATATAAGCTTTCCTTGAGGGTCTCGACCTGTAACCCAAGCAGCTGATCAAGCATTTCTTCTAAATAAATATTCTACTGCCTTTCAAAACATTTTGATGAACACATATCTTTCCAACTCATTACGTAAATATGTTGCTCTATTTTCCTTTAGTGATTTATAGTTTTTTACCTAACATTTGAGTATTTCTGTTATTATTTGTGTCTGGACTATAAAACTGCAAGAAGATTATTAGAATTCTTGCCCTCCCCCACCCCCAGTAATGGACTGGGAGCGTTAGGAGGGTAGCAAGTGTATTCGTTCACTTTTGTATCTTCAGTTCTTTTCACAGCACCAGATGCATAGTAGGTGTTGAATAAATAAATATTAACTGAATGGGGAAGGTACAGTGAGACATTATTGAGGCCAGATTTGGAATTCCCCCAATTCAAATGAGGTTTGCCCTCTCCAAATGAAACTCAGGAACTTTCTCCGCTAGACTGATTGGAATTTTCCACCTTTGTTTAAAGTGCTCTGTAGGGAAAGATTCATTTTAGCTTCCCTGGACCTCTTTTCCCTTCTTTTGGTAACTCTACCCTGACTTCCCTTTGAGAGGAGGGTGAGCAGGGATAGGCATGTGACTTAAGCCAGACCATGATGGGTTCCCCAGGACTGGTGATGGAAGCTTCAGGAAAGAGATGCTCTCTTTGACTGAAGGTGCGGGTCAATGTACTAAACTGATAATAGTGTGGAGAGATGGTCTATAGTGACTGTCTTGGTCAACCTACAGAAAGAAGCCAACACAGAGAAACGCAGAACTAGGAGATGAAGACAGATTTTTACAAAGATTATTTGAACACTGGCTCTAATCTACATATTTCATTTATGAAAACAAACACATTTCTCTCTTGGCCAATTTGAGTTAGATTGTTATCTCTTGCGTACCCACCCCCCAAATATTGCCCACAGTCTCAACTAAGACAGACTAATGTATAACCCTGTAATAGAGACAAGGGCTTATAACATAAAGATGTCAAAATCATTGACAATCTTGGTCATTGTTTCCCTGGTCTATCCCTGTGAGTTTCCTGGGGGTATGCTAGAATCCATAAATAAGCAACTTCTTGGAATAGAGCATTAAGTAGTATTGATTGAGCCTCCTACTATGCATCATGCATTGTGAACACATTTGTTATCTCTATTCTTTCCACCAGTTATGTAATATTACTCATAAGGAACTGAGGCTTTTACTAAGTCATATCAAATGTACAGGCCACACTCATAACCATCCCAAACAGCAGTTGTGGGGTGGTTATGAGTATGGTCTCTGGAGCTAGACCATTTACACCCGATGTCTAGTTCTGCTACCTAATCTCTGCAGGACCTTGGAGAAGTTACTTAAATTGTCTGTGCCTCATTTTCCTCATCCTTGAATGATAATAATAGTAGAACTGCTTTGTAGAGTTGTTCAAAGGATTCAAGGAGATTGTATAAAGAACAAAGGCTGTCAATTAGTGAATGCTCAATAGGAAATTAACTATAATAGTTTCTTGGTATGAATAGGCTAGACTGGACAATCAGAAGCCCGTATCACTATGAAAATCACAGTCACTGAGATACTCCATAAATAACCCTAAAATCTTTTTAATATATTGTGACAAGGGCCCTGTTTTAGTTGTTTAAGTTGGATACCCAGAACATCCCCCTACTTCTTTATCATCCTGACCACAGAACAGGAAGGATGTGAAGCTTGGGGTTCTGGTATGATATTTTCCTCAAAGTAGGGGAACATATCTGGTAGAGAATGTGTGTGTTTGTGTGTGTGGGTGTGTGTTTGTGTGTGTGTGAACGAGAGGGAGAGAGGGAGAGAGGGAAAGAGAGAGGAGACTGATAACATTATCTGGGCCCTGAATCAACTCTTAGAAGGCAGCTTGGTTTTTGTGTTTCCCATTTATGGGAGCCAATAAATCTTACTTTTCCTCAAGCAAATTAGGTAGGACCTCTGTCAAACAGATATAGTCCCTTAAACTTTTAAAGGAGTTTGTAGATGAATATTACCTTCCTCCAATTCCTGATGA
This sequence comes from Halichoerus grypus, assembly GCF_964656455.1. Classification (NCBI taxonomy): domain Eukaryota; kingdom Metazoa; phylum Chordata; class Mammalia; order Carnivora; family Phocidae; genus Halichoerus; species Halichoerus grypus. The sequence goes on from NC_135714.1 coordinate 11,238,123, forward strand.
ATTATATCTTTCAGCCAGAGCAGAAGACAGCTCACTTTCTTTCATTCATTCATTCATTCATTCATTCACTTTACAAATTCTTATTGAGTATCTACTCTGTGCCCACATGACTTAATTATTTCTGCACTAGCTATGACTTTAGTGTGGTGGTCTCACTTTGGTCACTGAATCCTCCTTTCCTTCTTTGGAAAATGGTGCCAAGTATCCCTAAATTTCCCTTGTTGTGGTGACTAAACAAGACTTTTAGTTTGAAAACTCTGAAGTGCTCTATAAATACAGGATGATAGCTCTATGTTGTAGAAATCTGAGCAAGGAACAAGACTTCTACAGTATTATTAATGCTGATTTTATAGCTCTTTTGGGAAGCAGGTAGGATATAATGACTAGTTAAAAAGACTGTGGTAAATTAAACTTACCACAAGGATTCCATATTGAATGAGCACAGAGTGTCATGTGTTGGTAAACATATAAGTCTGAAATTGCCTATCGATTATGTGAATTCTTTTCATAGACTTTCTAGAGTTTTGTAGGAATTCTTTCAAAGGCAAAGTAGAGCAATAAAGTACATTTCTTGTCACTGTAAAATAAGGTAGAACATAGTAAGCAAAATATTAATTTTAAAATGCCCTTTTTAAGCACTCAGTATGTGCTAAGCCCTGTGTTAAATACTCTGTAAGTTTTTCTCAATTAAATTTCACACTGCCTTGTAAATTTTCCTCATCTTATAGCTGAGGAAACTGAGGGAAGTTACAGATTCCAGTCCCAAATCACAGCACTTGTAGATGAAGGGGCAAGTCTAGAGTAAGTTTGTTTTCCTTTTTTTTTTTTTTTAAGATTCATTTATGTATTTGAGAGAAAGAGAGAAAGAGAGAGTGTGTGGGGGGGGATGGGGGCAGAGGGAGAGGGAGAGAAATTCTCAAGCAGACCCCACGCTGAGCACAGAGTCCCATGCAGGGCTCGATCCCAGGACCCTGAGATCATGACCTGAGCTGAACCAAGGGCTGGATGCTTAACTGACTGTGCCACCCAGGCGCCCCTAGATTAAATTTGGTTTTCTTAATGAATGTTCTTGGGAAGACTTTGTAGAAGGTTTAGCATCTGAAGTAGGTATTTCAGAGTGGTAGAACTTGAACTTGGAAAGGAGTGGGGGCAGGAGATGTAGTGTGAACAACACACAAAAAAAGCATGGAGGTGAAGAGCAGGATGCACGAGTGGGACACAGAATGCAAAACTGGGGAATAAGTTGTTTGAAAACAAGGGAAAATTAAGATTGAAACAATATCTTAGGGACAGACTGGGGAAGGCTTTGAATGGCAGGGTCAAGAGTCTAAGCTTGTTTTCTAGGCAATGGAGAGAAATAGAAAGTTAAAGCCATGACATGGCATCATCAAAATGCGACCCAAGGGGGCCACTCAGCCTGCCACGTGCACAACCGACAGAAGAGAATGATCCTGGGCCAGAGACACTGAGTAGGACACTACCCCAGCACTGCAACAAGACAGATTTTGTGTCTACAAGTGAAACGTGAAGAGCAAGTTTGATTGTCAACGCCAAGGAGATGTCTTTCTGATGACCTATTTAAGACATTTGGGTTTCGTTTGCTGGCTTTGTTTTTGCAGAAAATCAGTTCTCTGGCTGTAAAGTCTAGTAAAGCATGTGATTGCCTTTAAGATTTTGCAAACACACAGGGAGAGAAAAGGCAACCCTCCCTGCAGCTTCTTGAGATTTCCTCATCCAAAGACTCTCTCATCTTGCCAAGAATGTGCATGATTTGAGCCAGCTCGTTCTGGCAATGTTCCCTTATTCCTCCTGGAGCCCCACCCCCAGCAGGGCTCTCACCGGAGCCCAAGTTCCATCCAAAAGTTAGAAAAACTGCCAACACCTCCGAGCCTCCTATATGATCCCAATCCCTCCCAGTTCAAGTTTGGCCTTCTGGCTGAAAACTGAATATTTTGGACTTTGAAGAAAACATGCTCTGTTTCCTCTGATGGCATCTGCTGTGTGAAGGGAAATAGACTGGCCTTTGTTACTTTGTCCACCGTAGAAGGTTATGGGCAGTCCCCAAAGCTGGGGGCGGGGTTGGTGGCAGGAGGTAAGGTCTGGTCAGTTGACTTAGCATAAGGCCTGCATTGTCCTGGCGGCGGCTTGGAGAAACAAAACTTTTCAAGGAGCTGAGCTGCCCACTTGGGCTCAGAGCCTGGCGGGCCTGATTACCCAGCACTTTTTCATGAATGTTTCTCATCTTCTAGGATCTTCTTGGGCTTTGAACATAGCTACCACATTGATATGCAAGGTGGTGTCTTCCACACGTGGAATGTTTTGTGAAACAAAAGGCAAAGCAGAAGAACCTGGATAATCAAAGGCTGTGCATGTAGGCAGCTGATTCATAAAGGCAGGAACAAGGAAAAGTCACCATTGGCTACCAAGCGTTGATAAAAAAACCTGCTCTGGGAAAGCTGCTGGACTGGGCACAGATTGAATTTGCATCCAAGACCACCTGCCCCTGAGCTCACATTCTCTCCACCAACCCCGTGTTTTGTTTCATGTACTTTTGTTCAGCAGTAATGTTTTATCTTCAAATAAAGTCTTACCTAGGGTGCAAATATGCAAACTCTATGTAAAACCATAAGTGACATGCTTGTATAAACAGAACTGATTTGTTTAAACTTATAATATAAAATTGAAAGACAGTGAAACCAATGAGTCATTTCTAATTAACACACAAAAAATTAAAGTCGAGGGCACAAACAACAGTCATAGTTCTCTGTGAGCTGCAGGATCTATTTTTGAATTTTGTTTTTGTTGCACAGAATTGAACAAACGTCTTTTCTACCAGATACATAGCAGCCAAGGATTAGCAGACCTAAATAGCTAATCTTAGAGTCTCAGCATGCTCATTCTTCAGATAAACTAGTCCAAATATTACTGAATTGAATTGCTATTAATTTTTAATTATGATTGCATTTTTTAATTTTTAATTTTATTTTATTTTGAGTGAGCGAGAGAGAGTGGGTGGAGGGAGAGAGAGAATCTTTTTTTTTTTTAAAGATTTTTATTTATTCATCAGAAAGTGAGAGAGAGAGAGCACGCGCACGTGCACAAGCAGGGGGAGTGGCAGGCAGAGGGAGAAGCAGGCTCCCTGCTGAGCAAGGAGCCCAAAGCAGGACTCACTTGATCCCAGGACCCTGAAATCATGACCTGAGCCAAAGGCAGACGCTTGACCGACTGAGCCACCCAGGTGCCCTGGAGAGAGAGAATCTTAAGCAGGCTCCACGCTCAACACAGAGCCCAATTTGGGCCTCAATCTCATGACCCTGAGATTGTGACCTGAGCCAAAATCAAGAGTTAGATGCTTAACCAACTGAGCTACCCAGGAACCCCCATATTTTTTATCATAAACTTAAACATCTAAGTCAGATCAGTAGCCCTTAAAATGTATAGTTGTCTGAGAAATTGCCTGTGTTGGCATTGTTGTCAGGATGCCATGTCTTACCTTTCAACTTTCCTCACCTAATATATAATCATGTAAAGGTGTGGTGTATAATGTTTCCTATATATACAGTTTTACGTGAGAGGACCAGATTGAACCTGAATTAAAAAGAAAAAGAAACAAAAAACAGGAGACTTTTCAAATCAATGCGACGTTGCAAAAGAGTTCAGATACACACATCAGAACACCAGGAAAGCTTTAATATAAGGCCTTCCCCAAGGTGAGATAATCTAGCAGCTCAAAGTAACTCACTGATGGCCTCAGCTGAGTTAAAGTTTAATCTGTAAGGCATCTAAATGTGTGTTTTGTAGAGACAATTTAACAGGCATTTAAAAACATGTAAGAAAAATAGTTTAAAAATATTTCCAGAGATGGGGCGCCTGGGTGGCTCAGTCGGTTAAACATCTGCCTTCGGCTCAGGTTGTGATCCCAGAGTCCTGGGATGGAACCCCACATCGGGCTCCCTGCTCAGTGGGGAGCCTGCTTCTCCTCCCCCTGCCCTTCCCCCCTGCTTGTTCTCTCTCTCCCTCTCTCCCTCTCTCAAATAAATAAATAAAATCTTAAAAAAAAAAAAGAAATACTTCTGGAATTTCTAAAGCATTCTTTTAGGAAACTGCCCTCTACTCTCCAAGATTGCTCACATAATCCCCAAGCTGATTTCAGACACAAGCCCAAGAAAGAAAAGGAGGTTTAGACAAGCCTGTTGTAAGTGGGGCTCTGGGCACATGAGCATTTACTTAGTGATCAGTTCCTGAGCAATCATGTCACGATAGGAGTCATGTTGATGCACAGGTAAATGGACACGGTCTCTGGGGGCTTCAAGTCTGGAGTCAATAAGCAATTATTGAGCACCTACAACATGCTAGTGCTGTAGGGACCTTTGGAGATGTAGCAGTAAACAGAAGAAAAAAAAATGTCCCTTTGCTTGTGCTGCACAAATTCTATTTGGAAGAGCCAGTGCTTAAATTCTGGGAGGGCAGGTGTAAGGAGGAGATATAAGGAAATTCACACACATGTTCACACACACAAGCCCAATCGGGTAGAAAAACAACAAAGTAAGAGGCAGAGGGAGGTGCAGGGAGAATGAAGAGGATTTTGTTGCAGCAAATGGCTATGTAGCTACTTTAGGTTAAGCAGCTAGAGGCCTCTGGGAGAAAGTGACATTCAGTTTTTTACACATGAATTTTTTTAAGCACACACAATATAACAAATCCCCATATACCCATCACACAGCTTCCATAGTTATCAACATTTTGGCAACCTCCTTTCTTTTATCTCACTTCTGCTTCCTAGACTTTTTGCTGTTGTTGGAGTATTTTGCAGCAAATCCAAGACATCACATCATTTCTCCCATAAACACATCAGCATTTCTAACAAAAGAGGACTAAAACAGCAACAATAAAGTCACAGTATCATTAATACACCTTAAAGATGAGTAATTATTTCTTAACATTATTTGTACCAAGACTATAGTCAAATTTTCTCCACCATGTCTTCTTACAGTTGGTTTGGCCGAATCAGAGTAAGATACAGGATTTAAACTGAGATTCAGATGTAAGCAGGAGCCAGGTAAGAGAAGACACAGGGGAGCAGAAAGTGCCAAGGCCTGACTTGGGAGCCCATTTGGCATTTGTGGAACCAAGAGAAGGCCAGGGTAGCCCAGGCACAGTCCACCCAAACCCGACCTGCAGTGAAAAAATGTAGACGCTAAACTGGAAGCCATCAGTTCTTAGGGACAAGGGTATGATTGGTATTACACATAGCTCAAGGTCAAAGTCAAGGCGCTTGGCATGGCTTATAAAGGGGTGTAAAAGTGCAGAGGAGGCAGACAACTCCATGAGCGTTGGAGAGGATAGAAATCAAGGGAAGACTTCCTGGAAACAGTCTTGAAGTTGTACAGAGCCTGGAATTCAATTCTGCAACCCTCTGTTTATGCAGAAAATCTCAATTCAACTCCTCTCATGGTTCTGGCAAGTGAAGTAAATGAGTGGAGACCGTGGGTAAACAGGAGGGCATGGTGGGGACTGGGGAGTACTGAGCAAAACATTCATGTCCCATCTGAAAGGGGCTGCCCACCCCTTAGGCACCAGCCAATTGTTGCCATGAAGATATGCTGTCTCAGTGTTGCGGTGTCTTTTGGTTGTTATGTTTTATAGCCGGAAATCCACAGTTTTCTATAAAATATTCTGAATGTTTAAAATCTAGGCAACTACTATACTTCTATAAAACTATTCATTCATTTGAAGCCTCCTTGATCTGGCCTTTGCCTTACAATTTTTAGTTGCTATATAAAATAGTGGTTAAGACCTTAGGCTGAGGCAGTTCGCCTAGTTTTAAATCCTTGCTCCATTTGCAATGATGTGGATGGAAGTAGAGGGTATTATGCTAAGCGAAATAACTCAATCAGAGAAAGACAAGTATCATATGATCTCACTGATGTGAGGAATTCTTAATCTCAGGAAACAAACTGAGGGTTGCTGGAGTGGTGGGGGTGGGAGGGATAGGGTGGCTGAGTGATAGACATTGGGGAGGGTTATGTGCTATAGTGAGTGCTGTGAATTGTGTAAGACTGTTGAATCACAGACCTGTACCTCTGAAACAAATAATACATTATATGTTAAAAAAAAAAAAGAAGAAGATAGCAGGAAGGGAAAAATGAAGGGGGGAAATCGGTGGGGGGAGATGAACCATGAGACACTATGGATTCTGAGAACCAAACTGGGGGTTTTAGAGGGGAAGGGGGTTGGGGGATGGGTTAGCCTGGTGATGGGTATTAAGGAGGGCACGTATTGAATGTAGCACTGGGTGTTATACGCAAACAATGAATCATGGAACACTACATCAAAAACTAATGATGTAATGAATGGTGACTAACATAACATAATAAAATAAAATTTAAAATAAATAAATAAATAAATAAATAAATAAATAAATAAATAAATCCATCCTGGCTCCATCACTTCCTGGCTGTGTGACCTCGGGAAATGTCTTAACCTCTCTGAGCCTCAGCAAAATGAGTAGTTGCTCTGGAGTACGTTGAATGGTGGCCCTCCAAAAGATATTCCATGTCCTAATCCTAATCCTTAGAACCTGTGAATGTAAGCTTATTTTGAAAAAGGGACTTTGCAAGTGTAATTAAATTAAGGATCTTGAGATGAGACCATCTAGAATTTTCCGAGTGGGCCCTATATCCGATGACAGGTGTCCTTGTAAGAGACACACAGAGGAGAGTTGATATGAGGACAGAGGCAGAGATTGGCACCCAGCCACCAGCAGCTGGATGGGGTATGGAACAGATTCTCCCCTAGGGCCTGTGTAGAGAAATGGGTCCCCACAAACAGCTTGATTTCAGATTTCTGGCCTCTAGAACTGTGAAAAAATTAATTTCTGTTGCTCCAAGTCACAAGTTTGTGGCCATTTGTTATGGCAGCCACAGAAAACTAACACACCCTCCTTCATGGTGCCATGAAGATGAAATCAGATGCCAGAACACAGGCTAGACTTAGTGAAGGTTAACTCTTCCCCTTAACTAGTTCTTTTCTATGAGATGATATGAATGTCACCCACCTGGTTGGTTTTGAGCAGAGGAGAACTTACTGTGAAAATAAGAAAAATAAGAAACTTCTGCCTCAGGCCCCTCTTTTGCATGAGCCCCTTATAAGATATTCCTCATGTCATCTGTTTCTGCAAGAATTGCAAAATTTGTATTCTTTTTCCCAGAGGTCTGCCGAACTGTGTAAGCCTCAGACCCTGTAAGACCTGGGTCTGGCCCTGGTTGTTGGTCATGAGGACTAAAACCTGGGCCCCTCAATCTATCACCAGGTAATACTTATCGTGCATTTACTATGTGGCAGACACCGTGATGCTGCATTAACTCAGACCTGGAATTGGAGGGAGAAAAAGGTAAAGACTGGTTCTTCACATCGCCCTGACTTCCGCCCTGGCTCTGATGCTCCAAAAAGCCATATTTGTTTGTATCTTGCTTCATACCACCAAAAACATGAGGTGGCTCCCAGGAAACATTCAATATAACCGCAAATCTCAAAAATAAAAGTGGAGTCTGAAAATACTGAATTGAGCAGGGGCTTTGTGGATGCAGTTACCTCTGTTCATCATCTATGAATGCAAGTAAGAAGTCCTAAAGCCAGCAAGGGTGAGGAGGGTACTACACAGACAGGAAGCCCTAGGACCGGGAATACTGGCTGGTGCTCAGCAGCTGGGGCGTCACAGGGGCCGCACAGTGGTCACTCGGCCAGTGAAGTGGTCAAGGGCAAGAATGCATGGGCTGCGGATACCTGCTGTGGAATTTGGACTTCACCTGTGGAACCCAGGAGGCATTCAAGGGTGGTGAGCATAGTGGTGACAGGACCCGATTCACTGATGGTGCAAGGGGACTCTCAAGACTTTACTTGTGTGATGTGGTTTCAGATCCTTGTAAGCCCCACTGTTCTTTTATACCTTCTCCTACATCTGGTTGTCTTACTTTCATGCCTCTCCCTACACCTGGTAACCCAGGGTGGTCACATGACCCAAACTAGGTGATCATTTTCTCTCTCAGGATGCTGAGTATTAAATTGGGACTCACAGATGTGGCAGAGATGGGTGGTGGTTAGAGTTGAGCTCTCTGGCAGTAGCCACGGGAGAGAGGCTCACCCGCTCTTACTTCCCAGGCTCTTGGGGCTACTCTGCTGTCTCTCCTGTGGCTTAATTGTTGATCCTCAATTCTGTGAGCTCATTGTGTGCTGAAGGGAGAACCCATTTCTGCTATTTGTCACCAACCCTTGGGCATATTTACTCCCAAACCTAACCCCTAATCTCTCCCTCCACACCTGGCTAATGACTTGACTCCATAGTCCATTAGTTGGTTTCAGGTTTTGTCACTCACTAATAAACAATGGCTATAGGAAGAGAGGACTCGATTCTTAGAAGTCATTTACATGTTAGTGTGAAGTAATGTTAACCCCTTATTGAAGAGGTATTTTGAAAATTGTAAAAAGACAATAGAGGAAAGCCCATTGACCAGATTTCGGAGTTTTATCTAATGTTAATACCATCTTCCTTATATCCTCCCATCTCTTATTTCGCCTTTCCTGACAATCCCCTTTTCAACACTTCTGGCTATCTCTAAGAAATCCTAGAACCTGCTGATAGTCTCTAAGAGAAGGCTACATTTCAAATAACTTAGACCCTCCCATGCACAGGGTCATGTCTCTCACATGTTTCTACAGGTGGACACTTCCAAGTCCAGAAAGCCAGCTGTCACTCCCAAAAGTCAATTCCTTTGAGGGTTAGTGCTTACACAGAGCTAAATCCACTTCCTGCAAGGTTCAGCCATTGGCCCTAAGTTTTTCTTCTGAAATAGGTCTGAGCATCATCCACATTTAACCTTTTAAACATTTCAGAACAGCAATCAAAGGAGCTTAAAGATTTTTCTGAGCAAAATAGAGCTAGGTGTCACAAGGAATACTTCTTCATTTGTGGGTGAGCCCCCCCCCCCTGCTGGATTATTTCTTTACCTTGTCATTGTCTCTTTGGAAATGTAAGGCTTAGAACTAGACACAGAATGAATTCCAGATAAGGTTTAATCAATTCAGAACAATTCAGGCTTAATGATTTCCTTTGATCTAGAACTTAAACTCCTAGTGATGTTGCCTATTTGGTTAGCTTTCTAAATAGTAGTTTTGTTGCAAGTGTGGTTTATTCACACTAAAGGCAAGTATGGAATTAAGAATGTAAAGTCGATAGAAAGAAGTCATAAGAGGCTCACATGCTATGCCAGAGTAATTTTGACTTTTACCGACAGATGATGGAAAGCATGATCTGTAGCTAAACTAGATCTTGAGTCCCCTAGATGCTTTATTCTCAACCGAAATTTGGAACCAAAATATAGGACTTTCCTTTTACCCTGACTGTGTCTTGCAATGGGGTCACCCCCTACAGGAGGTCTCCAATAGTGAGGGGCTGGATCAACAGTGGTGCTATCTTCCTCTGTCCAAGGAGATTCCCATTTCTTATTTTTAAGCATAGCTATAGTCATTCATTCATTCATTCATTCATGCATTCAATCTTTTAATTTAAAAAAAAAAGAACTTGAAATGGAGAGTCTTTCATTTAGCCCTGTCCAATCTTATGATGCTGATTTCACCTTGGCTTTTGTCTCTCAACGTCATTTTGAATTTTTATTCTGTCATTTATCCTATTTTCTCTCCCTCTCAGGTTTGTTTCACTTCAGATTTTCCCATAAGCCTTCCATGTTTTTCCCAAGGCAGAAAAGCCTGGCACAATTTAAGTACTTCAGAAATAAATAAATGTCGGAGAGGACATTGGACTCCCACTGGCCATGGAACTATTGGATTTGAACCAAGTTACCAAGAATTCAAGGAGCGGAGGGATCCCAGATGATAAGTGGGTTACCCTTGGGAAATGTGACTTCAAACAGAACTGCAAAGGCAGGCTGATTTGCACCCTCCTGCTAGGAGACCATTAACATGCTGAGGCCATGGGGGCAAGAGGAACGAGTCATAAATGTGGAGGCAGAGTGAAGGGGCAATGAAATCGGATGCAGCGACTCGCAGGTCCCCCAACTCTGCTATTACTCTTAGTCTAGCAAAAAGCCTCTCTGCTTGCTCTCCTTCTGTGCTACAGGGAACAGAAAAGTCAGCATTCTCCCCATGCTGATGCCATTCATGGATTGAGAATGGTTTCCAGAGATCACTGCCCTGTTATCTTGTTATTGCCAGGCTGACCAGCCTAAGGTCATCCACTCTGAAACCAAAATCACTTTCGATTTTTTAATGGTCTGATAAGACCTGCTGAGGAAATTCTTCAGACTAAGATACAGCATCCAACCACTGTGGAAGTGGAAACCGCTCTTGGGCCAATGCAGGGAGATTTGTTTGAGCCCTCATACCCTATTTTTATGCATCTTCTGTATGGGATTTCTGCATTGAATTTTACCTAAATAATGGTTTCTGCATTTTAAAAAGGACTTTAAAATATCTGTTCCTTGGTACTTTGGAAACTCAATCTATCTCCCATTTGTCTTTGGGTGGGAGCAGAGGGAGATAGATTATTTGAGGAGAATACTGACTCTGTCCATAGATATTCCCTCGATTCACCTGCAGGTAGATGTGGCATGGCCATCTGTACGTGTTAATTGCAAAAGTGAAAAAACCTTCCTCAAGTATACTTAACAACAAGGAGCCTTCACTGGCTTATGTAATTGAAAAGTTCAAAGGGTAAATTGCTTCAGGTTGGATCCAGGTGCTCAAAGGCTGTCATGAAGTGGTTACTTTTCTTCTCATCCAGCTATGCTTTCTTTAGTGTTGGATTCTTAATTTATTATGTTCATATGACCAATATTAAACTAATCATCTTGTTCAGAAGAATGCTGACTGACCAACCTGGATCATATGTCCACATTTATGGGGAGGCTGATAGGTAGGGAAGGGGCAGTCTCTGAAAAGAAACAAAAAAATCTGTTACCAGAATAAAAGGAAAGAAGTATCAGTGGACAAAATGATAAAATGTATTTATCCATTTAGAAAAGAACAGAGATCCCAGAAACTAAGGCAAACATATATATAATCCAACATAAGGATGGGGATGGCGTGGCTGATCAGTGAGGAAATCAGTGAGAAGCTACTTAACAGTGTTGATAAAATGATTATTCATATTGGGAGGGAAAAAGAGTGAAATTGAATCACTATCTCACACCATATACTACAAGTGAGTTTCAGATGAATTAAGAACTGAATTACCAAAGTAAAAAATTTATGTAATACATTAAGGAATATCTTTCTCTATTTAGGGTAGGGAAAGATTTTTTTTTAAGACACAAAAGCACTAATTATGAGACTGATAATATACATATAATTAAAAAATTCTATTGATCAAAAAGAGAAACATGAAGGAAAATGAAGAGTCAGACTGGAAACTGTAATATATACATATGCTACATATAACCAACAAAGGATTACTATCAAAATATAAAATATCAAAATGTATAAAGAACTTTTACAATTCAATAACTATATGATTAACAAACCAATAGGAAAATGGGCAAAATACAAGGAAATACATATTATAAACACAAAATATATGTAATTAATAAACTTATGAAGAGTTGCTCAGCCTCCTTGGTAATCAGAAAAATGCATCAAGGTCCTAATGAGATGTGATTTTTTTAAATTTTTTTATTAACATATAATGTACTATTTGTTTCAGGGGTACAGGTCTGTGATTCATCAGTCTTACACAATTCACAGCGCTCTCCATAACACATACCTTCCCCAATGTCCATCACACAGCCACCCCATCCCTCCCACCCTCCTCCACTCCAGCAACCTTCAGTTTTTTCCTGAGATTAAGAGTCTCTTATGGTTTGTCTCCCTCTCTGGTTTCATCTTGTTTCATTTTTCCCTCCCTTCCCCTATGACCTTCTTTCTTGTTTCTCAAATTCCTCATATCAGTGAGATCATATGATACTTGTCTTTCTCTGATTGACTTATTTCACCTAGCATAATACCCTCTAGTTCCATCCACGTCATTGCAAATGGCAAGATTTCATTTTTTTGATGGCTGAGTAGTATTCCACTGTATATATATGCCACATCTTCTTTATCCATTCATCTGTCAATGGACATCTGGGCTCTTTCCATAGTTTGGCTATTGTGGACATTGCTGCTATAAACATTGGTGCATGTGCCCCTTTGGATCACTGCTTTTGTATCTTTGGGGTAAATACCCAGTAGTGCAATTCCTGGGTCATAGGGTAGCTCTATTTTCAGCCTTTTGAGGAACCTCCATACTGTTCTTCAGAATGGCTGCACCAGCTTGCATTCCCACCAACAATGTAGGAGGATTCCCCTTTCATAGAGGTATGTACCCTCTATCCTTCCACTGTGAAGAGTTTTAATCAAGAAAGGATGCTGAACTTTGTCAAATGCTTTTTCTGCACCTATTGAGAGGATCATATGGTTCTTGTTCTTTCTTTTATTAATGTATTGTATCACACTGATTGATTTGCAGATGTAAAACCAAACTTGCAGCCCAGGAATAAATCCCATTTGGTTGTGGTGGATAATCTTTTTAATGTACTGTTGGATCCTACTGGCTAGTATTTTAGTGAGAATTTTTGCATCCATGTTCATCAGGGATATTGGTCTGTAGTTCTCCTTTTTCATGGGGTCTTTGTCTGGTTTTGGGATCAAGGTAATGGTGGCCTCATAAAATGAGTTTGGAAGTTTTCCTTCCATTTCTATTTTTTGGAACAGTTTCAGAAGAATAGGTATTAATTCTTCTTGAAATGTTTGGTAGAATTCCCCTGGGAAGCCATCTGGCCCTGGGCTCTTGTTTGTTGGGAGATTTTTGATGACTGCTTCAATTTCCTTAGTGGTTATAGGTCTGTTTGGGTTTTCTATTTCTTCCTGGTTCAGTTTTGGTGTTGATCCATCTCTAGGAATGCATCCATTTCTTCCAGATTGTCTAATTTGCTGGCATACAGTTACTCATAATATGTTCTTAAAATTGTTTGTATTTCTTTGGTGGTGTTGTGATCTCTCCTCTTTCGTTCACGATTTTATTTATTTGGGTCCTTTCTCTTTTCTTTTTGATAAGTCTGGCCTGGGGTTTATCAATCTTTTTAATTCTTTCAAAAAACCAGCTCCTAGTTTCGTTGATCTGTTCTACTGTTCTTTTGGTTTCTGTTTCATTGATTTCTACTCTGATCTTTACTATTCTCTTCTCCTGCTGGATTTAGGCTTTATTTGCTATTCTTTCTCCAGCTCCTTTAGGTGTAATGTTAGGTTGTGTATTTGAGACCTTTCTTGTTTCTTGAGAAAGGCTTGTATTGCTATATACTTTCCTCTTAGGACTGCCTTTGCTGCATTCCAGAGATTTTGAACAGTTGTGTTTTCATTTTCATTTGTTTCCATGAATTTTTTAAATTCTTCTTTAATTTCCTGGTTGACCCATTCATTCCTTAGTAGGATGCTCTTTAGCCTCCATGTATTTGAGTTCTTTCCGACTTTCTTCTTGTGATTGAGTTCTAGTTTCAAAGCATTGTGCTCTGAAAATATGCAGGGAATGATCCCAATCTTTTGGTACCAGTTGAGACCTGATTTGTGACCCAGGAGGTGATCTATTCTGGAGAATGTTCCATGTGCACTTGAGAAGAATGTGTATTCTGTTGCTTTGGGTTGGAAAGTCCTGAATATATCTGTGAAGTCCATCTGGTCCTGTGTGTTATTTAAAGCCTTTATTTCCTTGTTGATCTTTTGCTTAGATGATCTGTCCATTTCAGTGAGGGGGGTGTTAAAGTCCCGCACTATTATTGTATTGTTGTCAATGTGTTTCTTTGATTTTGTTATTAACTGGCTTGTATAATTAGCTGCTCCCATGTTAGGGGCATAGATATTTAAAATTGTTAGATCTTCTTGTTGGATAGACGCTTTAAGTATGATGTAGTGTCCTTCCTCATCTCTTATTATAGTCTTTGGTTTAAAATCTAATTTGTCTGATATAAGGATTGCCACCCCAGCTTTCTTTTGATGTCCATTAGCATGGTAAATGGTTTTCCACCTCCTTACTTTAAATCTGGAGGTGCCTTTGATCTAAAATGAGTCTCGTGCAGACAGCATATCAATGGGTCTTGTTTTTTTATCCAATCTGATACCCTGTGTCTTTTGATTGGGGTATTTAGCCCATTTACATTCAGGGTAACTATTGAAAGATATGAACTTAGTACCATTGTATTGCCTGTAAGGTGACTGTTACTGTATATTGTCTCTGTTCTTTTCTGGTCTATGTTACTTTTAGGCACTCTCTTTGCTTAGAAGACCCCTTTCAATATTTCTTGTAGGGCTGGTTTCGTGTTTGCAAATTCTTTTACTTTTTGTTTGTCCTGGAAGCTTTTTATCTCTCCTTCTATTTTCCATGACAGCCTAGCTGGATATAGTATTCTTGGCTGCATATTTTTCTCATTTAGTGCTCTGAATATATCCTGCCAGTCCTTTCTGGCCTGCCAAGTCTCTGTGGATAGGTCTGTTGCCAATCTAATGTTTCTACCATTGTAGGTTACAGACCTCTTGTCCCAAGCTGCTTTCAGGATTTTGTCTTTGTCTCTGAGACTTGTGAATTTTACTATTAGATGTCGGGGTGCTGACCTATTTTTATTGATTTTGAGGGGTGTTGTCTCTGCCTCCTGGATTTTGATGCCTGTTTCCTTCCCCAAATTAGGCAAGTTCTCTGCTATAATTTGCTCCAATATACTTTCTGCCCCCCTCTCTCTTTCTTCTTCTTCTGGGATCCCAGTTATTCTAATGTTGTTTTGCTTTATGGCATCACTTATCTCTCAAATTCTCCCCTCATAATCCAGTAGTTGTTTATCTCTCTTTTTCTCAGCTTCTTTATTCTCCATCACTTGGCCTTCTATATCACTGATTCTCTCTTCTGCCTCATTTATCCTAGCAGTTAGAGCCTCCATTTTTTATTGCACCTCATTAATAGCTTTTTTTATTTCAACTTGGTTAGATTTTAGTTCTTTTATTTCTCCCGAAAGAGATTCTCTAGTATCTTCTATGCTTTTTTCAAGCCCAGCTAGTATCTTTATAATCGTCATTCTGGTCTCTAGTTTGGACATCTTACTAATGTCTGTATTGATTAGGTCCCTGGCAGTTGGTACTGCCTGTTGTTCTTTTTTTTGAGGTGTTTTTCCATCTTGTCATTTCGTCCAGAGGAGAATAGATAAATGGGAGAACAAAATGCTAAAAGGGTAGCAATGACCCCAGAAAAATATACACTAAGCAAATCAGAAGAGACCTGAAACGGGGGTGGGGTGGGGGGAGGGAGGAAGAAAGAAGAAAAAAAAAAAAAAAGAATATGATCAGGCTAGTGAATAGAACAGAGCCACACACTAGTTTATAGGTGTATTTTGGTGAGATGTGATTTTATGCTTATGTAAATGATGACATTTTCAAAGTTTGACAATAACAAATATTGATGAGGATGTGGAGCAAAAAGAATCCATCTATACTGCTGGTGGGAATGTGACTAGAACCATTTTGGAAAAATAATTTGTTATTATGATGTAAATTTGGCCATTCATATATCTTAGGAAGGAGCACTTTCACTCCAGGGTGTAACCTTAAGTGACTCTCTTACTCATGTGTATCAGCAGCCATGACAAGATGCTCATAAAGATGCTGGTTTTAATAGAAATCTAGAAAAAACCCAAATGCTTATTGACAGGAAAGTGGATAAATAACCGGTATTATATTTAGACAACAGAATATTGTATAGCAGTGGAAATAATTGGATGAGTTTACATAGAACGATATAGATAGATCTTAGCAACAAAATGTTTAGCGAAGACCACATACAGCATGACACCTTTTCAATACAGTTCAATAAGAACTGAAACCAAAAAAATGTCACTTTTAGGCATACACATATATGTGATAAAACTGTGTTCATTAAAAAAAAACAAAGAAATGACAAATACAAAATTTAGGACAGCTGTTAACTCTGGGTGAGGACAGGGGAATGAACAGGTGAAAAACAAATAAATGGGTGTAAAAAGTTCTAGTTCTGCCACAGTCCTAGTTCAGGATCTGTCCTGTGGGCTCATGGGGGTTCATTATGTGGCCTGACTCCCACAGTATGTAATGAACTGAGGGTTCTCCTGTATCTAATTCTGTGTTCCAGAGATATATTCGGTTTTTAAATGGTAAGCCAATATATGCATGTGAATCTGAAGGCAAAGATCAGTACCAGAAAGATAAATTTGAACTTATTGGTAGATGGATGATATTTAAAGTCCTGGGAAGAATCAAGGAGAGAGCTGTGTGGTCATCACGGCTTAGAAACACAGCAGAGGGAGCCGAACCAACCTTAGAAGGCCTGGCCTCTGAGGAAGGAGGAAAACCAGTAGAGTGCAGTGTCATGGAGCCTAAGGAAAGGAATGTATCTGAAGAAGAAGGCAGTGGTTAACTGTGTCAAGAGAAGTCGGGTCCAAGAACGGATGGTTGGATCTGGCTAGCTCAAGATCATGGGTGACCTTGAGGAGAGATGTTCCTGTGGAGTGGGGGAGACAAAACCTCTCCATCCTTGGTTCCACCACCTGGAGTTGGAGTCTTCTCATTTCTCTCCCTGGTGGCATCTCTGCCCCAGTCTCGTCCCCCACCAGCCTGTCCTCACGTTGCCACCACACAGGCCCAACCATGACTGTTCCTTACTTACGTCTGTTGGTGCCGTATCTTTATGACAGGGCCTTCCCAGTCAAGCCCTAAACAAACTTTCTTGCCCCGTTTCCCACAGCCAGAACTTATGTGCTGTCTATTTCCATGTAGATGACCACAGAGGGCCCTTCCACAGCAGGCAGTTTCTCAGACTTTGCTTCTGGAACCATACAGTGTTCTCAGACTGTTCCTGGCCTTCCCGCTCTTCTGCTCACCTGGCAGTATGTGCAACCCACTGAGAGATGCAGTCACCTCACTTCTGAGCCTGGCTCTGCCACTAATAAGCTTAGTGACATGGTGGAAAGCCCTTCCCTACTCTGGGTCCCAATGTCTTAATTGCTGAAATGAGGGGTTCCAACCAAGGTGGTTTTGAGAACCCTTCCACCTGGAATATTCTCTAATTCTAGGGACAGTGGTGTAGACTTATATTCAGGACTCCTACCAGCAAACTTGTAAAAAGAGAGGCCATTATCCTCTGCTAATTTGAAACTCATCTGGCCTTTTGCTGGTGGAGAAGAAGTGGGGGTGAGGGGCACATGGTAAGAACCTTTAGGTGGGATCCACCTTGATGGGTGGTTTTCCAGACCCAGGATCAAGACTATGATGGAGCTGCATCATTTACCTCTGACAGGTAAATTGGCCATCTTCCAACATTGGCTGATGGACCCTCACTGAGGCCAACATGGCCAGTTCCTGGTTTCAAATACTTCTTTAGTTTGCCAAGTCTTTGGGAATTGAAGGATAATTTTATTTTAAAACATCGTTATGTGACAGGGAAAGTGTTCCTCATTTTGAAATGTCCAGTGATGAATAGTTTTATTTTTATACCCACCATTTCCTTGCAAAGAAATTAAACAAATAAACAGATGCCTCCCTCTCTCCGTCTCTCCCTCTCTTTTTTTGGCTTGGGTCCACAGACAATACAGTGCTTTCTGCACCATCTGCTGGCTCTGTAAAGGTAATTAAGAAATGTGCACTATTCCCAGATGAAGCTGGTTTATAAAGGACAAATCACACCAGGCAAACAGGAGAGGAACAAAATAAGACCATGGCAGGCATGCTAGGCGGCTGAGTCCCAGACTCCACTGGAGTGTGTTCTTACAGCAACTTGTCAAATTTTAACTCCTGAAAATGAATTCAAATGGATTTAAGTAAGGAAATTGAATATCACCCCTGCTGGGAGGCCCTAAATAAGGATTGAGGACAATTTCAGGGTGTCCAGTATTTTTGTCTGTCAGATCTTATTTTCTGTCTTTATTTATGGTAATTTTTTTAAGAAGGAGAAATAAAAACATATGTCAATGAAAGCTCAAGATAGAATGTCGTCTGGGACACTGAACTTCAGCTTTGGAGGAAGACAGATTCTGTTCCTCACTAATTATCTGACCTTCAACATGTCATTTTGCCCCTCTGAGACTTGGTCCCACATTTGCAAGTTGGGAAAAATAGAAATACCAAACGTTTAGGGCTGTAACAATGAATGTGATAACAAATTCAGGTCAGGAAACTTATACAGTGCCTGACTAGCACTGTGCCTATTATAAGTGGTTGTTGTTAAAATTTTCATTTTCAGGTGAGGATCCATGACAGATGGCCTAATCCACCCTCAGCTGCAGGGGATTAATAACCCTTCTAGCAAGACCCATATCCTAAAAGGGGCAGAAGCACTGTATGTAAAAGGAGAAACTAGAGGGGTTGACCTTAACAGAGAAACTGAGTTTTATAAAAATGTGTTTTGGGCAGAAGATGCAACTACAGCCTATACATATTCAAAATACATAAAAAGCAACAAAGGAAGTGCCCATTTGGACTAAGATTAAGGGTTGGAGTAGGAGATGTATGGAAACTTAAAAAGTGAAACAAAATTAAAAGATGGGTTGCAATAAGATGGGTCTGCAATTCAATTGCAGAAATAAAGAATTGCCTTCCTGGGAATGAGGAAGTTCTTACATGGCATGCTTAGAGTTAGACTGGACCAAATAAGAGATGGTCCTCACTAATCTTACAGAGGTTCTGAAAAGAGACAAGTGTGGTGATGATGATGATGGTGATAGTGATGATGATGATGATGGTGGTGGTGATGGTGTTGATGAAGATGGTGATGATGATGGTGGTGATGACGATGATGATGGTGAAGATAGTGATGGTGATGGTGATAATTGCTTCTTTGTTTTCTTGACCTCTGACTAGCCAAGTCAGAGGTCAAGAAATCTGTTTCTAGTTGCCCAGAGAAAAACACCCCCAGATAATGTTGTTTCATGAGACTCCTGAGGCTGCTCAAGGCAAAGTCTGAAAGCTGGTGTTTTATTTCCCAATGGCAACAAAAGATGTCCCTAGTCAGTAAAATGATGACACCCACAGTCCACAGTCCCCTCCCTGATGACTGGAACTTGATATTTCTGGAGGGAAAGAGTCTTAATAAATATCAAATTCACCCACACTTGCCACTTGTGCCCAATCTCTTAAAATGTCAATGTGTTGAGGGACACCTGGCTCACTGCCAGACTAGCCACCAGCCAGCAGCCCAAACTGAAAGAACAAAAGACACCATTGCTTATTTAAGGAACTTTGTCTTCTTCCTACTTGACAGGCATCAATATTGACATTCTCCTTGGTGACAATGGGGAATTCAGGGCACAGTGACCTAAATGCATCCAGTTCTCCCTTTGAAATGCAACTTGGATTTCACCTCTTCCATGATGTGTTCCCCAAGGCCACAGCTAATCAGGGAGAGATGCATGTTCCTCCCCTTTTCCAACCTCATGCCAGGGGCATCCTGATATCATTGTTCATCAGGTCAACTTCCTCATAACAGAAGTAACAATTATAATGGACATTAAAGGGATGGGTTGATTAACGGGGCATGTGATGGCTCAGAGAGGCTTCCTGTAGGAGGAAACCCTCAATTTTGAGGCAAGAGTAGGGTTTTCCTAGAGGAAGGGGAGAATGGAATCCCAGCATACAGACCCAAGGAAGACTTGATGGGTGGGGCCACACCCATGGTCCTGTTTGCTGGGCTGGAGTGTGCAGGGGGCCATTGAAAGGGTTTACAAGGTAAGATCAGAAAGGGTTTTGCATGGCACATTAATATATTTAGGCCTTATCTTGTGGGCAAAGGAAGCAATTTAGAGCTTTAAATAGCAGTGACATGATTGTATCTGTGCTTAAAAGATTCACTCTGTGGCCATGGAGAGAATGGACTGGAAAGTGGCAAGGGAGACAAGGGTACTGGTTATGTAAATCACTTCTGAGAAATGATAAGGACCTGAATTAAAGCAGCCATATTACTCAGTCATCAGAAAGGGTGAATACCCAACTTTTACATCAACATGGATGGGACTGGAGGGGATTATGCTAAGTAAAATAAGTCAAGCAGAGAAAGTCAATTATCATATGGTTCCACTTATTTGTGGAACATAAGGAATAGCATGGAGGACATTAGGAGAAGGAAGGGAAAAATGAAGGGGGGAATCGGAGGGAGAGATGAAGCATGAGAGACTATGGACTCTGAGAAACAAACAGGGTTTTAGAGGGGAGGGGGGTGGGGGGATGGGCTAGCCCGGTGATGGGTATTAAGGAGGGCATGTACTGCCTGGAGCACTGGGTGTTATATGAAAACAATGAATCATGGATCACCACATCAAAAACTGGTGTTGTACTGTATGGTGACTAACATAACATAATAAAATTAAATAAAAAAAAATAAAGTAGTCATGTGGATGGAGAGAAGGAAAGAGGTGTGAGAGGAGGATGCATTTTCTCTTTGTAAGGCTAGTTGGCAGAAGAAAGGTTTCTAGGCTCGGGCCATGCTTAACATTCTGACTGTGCCATTTAGTACCCAATTGTGACCTTGGGTACATTTCTCCTGATGAGCTTTGGTTTTAAAATCTCTGAGACAAGATTGTTCTAAAGATGAAATAAAATAACAAAGATAAGGAAACTAGCCAGTGCCCGGAATATAGACAGTGCTCACACAGCGGTGCCACAGTACTAGTAACAATGAGAGAGGAATCTCAGATGATGTCCAAGTTGCCCATCGCCATATTTGCTCATCTGGAGTTCCTCTATTAACAAGGGAGACATTTAAGGACAGACTTTTCTCATTCCCTTCTGCATGCCCTGTGTCTACTTTAATGCCATACACATGTTTCTTGAATTGAACTTCATTATTGAGTTTAATGGAGTCTACTTCGGGGTCTACAAGCAAGAGGAAGAAAGTGTCAAGGTGGCGAAGTCAGTGCTTGGAGAATGATTTTGCACTTTTCACAAACACAAGCTCACTTGATACAACAGACCAAGCTAGGGAAGATGGTGCTGTATTCTCCCGATTTTACAAAAGTGAACCGACATTCTGAGGTCTGAGACCGTTGTATGAAGTTGCCTTCCTGAGTAGCTGCAATGCTGAGAGAGGTGCTTTGAATCTAAGGATGCAGCCTCTGGGTCAGGCGTCCCCTGGCCCAGCAGCACTCTGCAGCTCTGGGCCTTCAAAAAAGAGGCAGTAGCTTCTTTCACAGTTTTCTTGTGGGCATCATTTCCCTCCCGGCTGGGCCTAGCTGCTGTTTGCAGAGCATCCCGATGCTGAAATTTGAGCTGGAAATCCTACCAACAGCAGCAGTGGACACAAGACAAAAGCTGGGCATTTCCCAAGCACAGAGGGGAAAGCGTGGCCAGGATATGACACTGTTGAGATCTTCCACTGTAAATGGACTACAGTACAATCTAGGCCCCTTTTCCATAGCTGTTGTCAGCTTTCTTCCCTGTCCGCATCCTTGAAAGGGCATTCTAGTATGTATGGCAACAAGTCCAAGATCCCTGGCACTGGAGAACTCCCCTGGCCCCGCCTGCCTTTTCTTCCCCTCCTTACCTGCTCTCCCACCATTACTCCGATAGCCAGAATCCGGATAGCCTTGGGCTTTCCGGCTGTGGAGACTTCGCCTGTGCCTGCAATGTCTAACTCTGAGGCCAGGTAAAGTTGAATTCAAGCCCAAGCTCTGTGATTTATTAGCTGCATGACCTTAGGCAGGTTGGCACCACTTCCTCGAGCCTCAGTCTGTTCATCTTTACGAAGGACATAACAACCCCTTCCTTGCAGACTTGTGCAGAGTGTTAGGTAAGCGAGCACAGGCCGGGCACACACGAGTACCAAGTGCTCAGTACGTAGGATTGACTTACATCCTCTGAGGTCCCTTCAAGACCAGCCTCCCCCATGTCCCCGATCATCACACAAAGCAATCTCCCTCCCCTCTGCCTCCTAGAAAAATAAAAACAGTCAAGATTTATTAAGCATTTACGAGGGGCCCAGTACTATGTACATGGATCATCTCAGCTGATGTGCACCCTGACTTATGAAGTAAGCATCCTATTACCTGCATATTACGGTCTTAGAAACTAAGACGAAGCAAGACTCAGTCACTTACTAGAATCAGAGAACTAGGTGGGAGAGGGTGGATTCTTGCCTAGGCATTCTGATTCAGGGCCCATCCTCTTAACTGCTATGCTACGCTAGGTCTGAGGTGTCTATGTCTTAAAGTGACATGCCTCTGAGACGTACCCTAGAGTGCCCCATACTATGCGTTCACCTCAGCAGGTGCTTCCAGAGGCCCTATTCTGTGCTGGCAGTGAGCACAGAGAAGAAATATGAATAAGGCAAGGTCCAGCCGTAAGAAGATCAGAGTCTATTGAGAGGGATACAGGCCCACAAACCAATGCCATTCAACGTTGCAGGTGTGGTAGCTGAGCTTGGGTGCAAGCGTGGTCAAGTGTCAACTCAAGGGCCAAGCGTCAACGTGGTCACACATCTTCCCATCTGATGCCCTTCTCAAGAATTGACATCTCTGGATTGTCCCTTACCTTTCTACTCCTTTTTTCCTTCTTCCCTCATCCTTTGTGGGGGAGGAGGTTGTCTTACAATCTCAGGCGGCTATAATAAAATACCATAGACTGGGTGGCTTAAACAACAGACATTTATTTCTCACGGTTTTGGAGGCTGGGAGTGCAAGATCAAGGTGTCTGCAGATTCTGTTCCTGGTGAGGGTTCTCTTCTAGGCTCAAGGACAGTCACCTTCTCCCTGTGTCCTCACATGGCAGAGAGAGGAAGCTCTGATGTAACTGTTCTTCTCCTTCTAAAGTTACTAAGTGCAACATGGGGCCCACGTTCATGACCTCATCTAAGCCTAATTCCTGCCCTAAGGCCCCCATCTCCAAATACCATCACACTGGGGGTTAGGGCGTCAACATATGAATTTGGGGGGTGGGGTGGGCACAGAACCATTCAGTCCACAAAGAGGTCTTTAGTATAACTGAGTTATTGGACCAGATCCTGCTGGTATAGTAGCACAGTGAGCTTATACAGACAGGAATCTAACAAGTGAGAAAGCTCTTAGTGCTGTGGATGCTTCGCTGTAAAGAATCTGAAGGGCCTGACGCTCAGAGGATCCAGCATCACTGCTCCAGGCTGGAGAAAGTCAGCAGGCAGGGAATCTCAAGGTTCTGAGGCCGTCCCTCTGGGCTGCAAGGACAGAGGCCTGAAGAAGGAGAAGAGGGAGGGCCCACGGCAGGGAGGGATACCCAGAAGCCCTTCCAGCTCGGTCACACAGAGCAGGACAGATAAATAAGAAAGTGAAGATATGTTCCTTCTGTACCCCATCGAGACTCCTCATTGAGTGTAACCAGCAGCAACTTTCTTTTCTGGAATCAGCCCAGATGCTCATCCTGACTCCATGAGCACAAGTAAAGAGAGACAGCCCCTTCTTCTTGAAGTCAGGAACCCTGCTTTGCTTTGTGCAGAGTCAGGGCTCCCTGCAGCTTTTGTACCCGCACCCCTTTACAGAGCTGTGACTGCTCATTCACAACCATGAACCCAGCTCATGCCTTCTCTAACGCCCTTCTGGTTCCCCTCTCTGCGGGTCCACATGTGACTACTGCAGCCCAGCTCTCCACTCTCCACGAGCCTTTCCCTCCACCCACACCAAGGGGTCACCACACCTCTCCCTGCTCTCCCGTCTCCTCCCTACAGTTCCCAAGTTTTAGTCTTTATGATTCGTACCCATGGGGCTCTTGACTCTATGTGTTTTTCCCTTTGGGCATGGTGGTGCTCCAAGCTTTGGAGCACATTGCGCATCTTCACTGGGTGGGATGGGAAAAAGATCATGGGCCTGGTGTCAGAAAATCTTCCATTTTGGTCCCAGTTCGTTGGCTCATTTACTGGCAGGGGGATTTTGGCAAGTGTCAGTCCTGACTCCAGGCTCCCATCAGAGCCACTCTGTTTACCATTGCACTCACCACCTCCTGATAAACAGGCCACAGTGTGACATCGACACAGTTTGGTCGGTGCAGGGGCCCCATCTAGGCCTTTGCTCATGAGAGAGGGAGAGGGAAGGCGTGCAGCTCTGGGGACTCCAAGCCCTCTGTGCTCCTTCGCAATGTAGTTAGGGAAACAAAGGCTCCCCTCAGGCTGCACACTTCTCCCAAGGTCCTTGAGCCTCCTCCTTACTTCTCAGAACCTCCTTAGGCAAAGTGGCCCTTGTACTGGTCATACAAAAAGTTAGGATCAAAGAGGCTGATGACTCATGCAAGGTCACCAGAGAATAGGGTGTCCATCTTTATGGGGGTTCTACTCCCCAGAACTTGGGTCTGTTCTTCCCAGCCCTACTCCTCATCTACTAATTAAGAGTCCGCCTGCTGAAGCAACATTTATGAAGCTCCGTCTGCATGCAAAGAGCTGTGGAAACGTGCTCACAGGCGAAGTCCTCTATGACGTTTCCACAGGTAAGGTGACAGAGGACAACTGACCAGCCCTGAGCAGTGCCAGAGGCTGTAAGGACCTTGGAAGCTGGCAAGGCTGAATGGAAAAGTTGGGCGTGAGCAGTCTGAGGAGGAGGAGGAGGAGGACCGAAATCTACACAGCGGAGAACCTGGAGGAGGCACATTTTGCAGCAGCCTGCCAAATAAGGGACATGCGGCCTTGGCGGGTGTCAGCCTGGCTACCAAATGCCTCTCTAGGGTCATCTTCCACCTCGGCCCCTGGCAATCAGGGCCCCAGGGGTCCATGTTACCCCTGGAACATGCTGGGCTGATTCCTGCCTCCCTGATTTTGTGAACATCATTCCCTGCACTGGAACTGTCCTTTGCTCTTGTGACTACTGGAAGAAGAGAAAATGGTCTTGAGTCTCTCCTCAGAGGAGGCCTTTGCAGCCTTCTGTAGGCAAAGATGACTGTTCTTTCTTCATGGCCCATCTGAACTGCAGTGAAAGCAACAATGGGCTCTTGAGGGCTGTGTGTGTGTGTGTGTGTGTGTGTGTGTGTGTGTGTGTGTGAAATACATATGTGAAATATATAGTGATCAATAGTTAGATAGCTAAAGCCCTCATTCCATTCTTAGAGCAACTCTGCATTATTCTCCCCGTTTTACTGCTGAGCCTCCTAAAGAGATGGCTGGAGAGTTTAAGTAACTTGCCCAACAGGACTTAGCTCCTAAGTTTGGACTGAAACGCAAACTACCGCCTCCTCTCTCAGACACTCAGAAATGCTTTCTGCATTGTGACGCCTGTGCCATCTGACGCATTTACCTAACCCACCTCCCCTTCTATCAGGGCCCGGGGCAGAAATTCAAAGCACAGCTATTGCCTGGAATTGACTTGAAGACAGCTGGGAAGGAGAAGGCTTCAGAGAGGGAGCTTGGGCCACAGAACAGGTGCTTCCGAACAAGCCATGGGTTAGTTAGGTGAGCAGGTGCCAGTTAGCAGAGGAAGCTCCAGCCTCGGATAAGGAGCTTTAATTTGATGAGACATTTGGGAACCATTCATCGCGGAGCTCGGAAAAAGGCAGTGACAAGCCCCTAATGACACTCGAGGGCTTTTGAAACCTTTAACCGCTGCCCACAATTTTGCTATTTCTGTGCAGAAGTGATGCGACACGGGAGCAGCTCCGGGTTGCCCTATGCCCCGGGCCGCACCGCTCGCAGCAAGGTCACCGTGACAGCACCGCCCCTCCCCTGTGTGCAGAGGGAGAACACTGCCCAGGAGCCCGGGTCACCGCTGAACCAGATCAAGGCCCTCCCGCACCCCCACACCCTACATGACTCTTGGGATGGAAGGAGCCTGCGGCGACCCTTGGACACCCCCACCCCGTCGGGACCAGCAGTCACCATCACTGTTGGCCATCCTGCAACTTCTAGCTCCTCCCCCCCCGCCCTCCCCGTCCCCCGGCCATGTCCCACTTTCGAACCCTCGCTGGTCTCTGCCCAGAGAGCGCATTCACGACTTCCCAGAATTTCAATTGCCCGGGGACGGGACGCTTCCCTCCCATCCCCTTCACCCCTTTAAAACAGCACCGGGCAGGACCAGCGTGGGCAGAGAGGAAAGCGGCTGTGAAATCCTGCTCATAGGGAAGTCATGATAGGCTGTTTTGTGTTGTCTTTTCTCTCTCCAAGCTTGGGGTCCCTTCCCTTCTTCCCTCTGGCACAAAGCCACCAGGAGACCAGTGGCTGGGGCTGGCCTTCCGGAGCCAGTGAGCACCAACAGCAGAACGGAGTCCAGACACGCAGGACAATGGCCTCTTCAAGCCACAGAAAGCTGCTCAGTGCTTTATTGTTTGCATGTGATGCAGCTTCGTGAACACACACAAACACTCCCATTTTTACCAGCCCCGTGACGGTGACTTAATTACTTCTGAAGATGCGGGGCCTGACTCAAACGGCAAACCTCCATCCCCGCCCCAGAGGGACAAAAACAAAACCAAACCGCACACATGAAAAGGAAAAGCCAACCATTGTGCAAGTGCGGGAGAGAAACCCGAGGTGGGCACAGGTGCATTAATTACACTTGATGGCGTGTTGGTTTACGACTACGGTCACTTTCGCGTGCTGATCTGGCCCAGCATCTGTGCCGAAGGATGGCTTTGGTATTCCGAGCCGCAAGATGAATATTGGCCAGATGGTGACTTCACAAGGACATAATTCACGTAGCATTTTCCTGCCCCAACACAGATTTCTGTGAAGGAATCTTGAATGCCATGCTGAACAAAACAGAACAAGAAAACGCAACCCCCGAGGAAACACAGCCCCAGTCGAAGATTAATGGTCTCGACAGGGACTCTGACGGGAGCCCAAATGGTAGTCAGATCCCAAGCTCCAAGCCGCAAGTCTTGCCAACCCATCTCCCTGTTACCTGCAGAGCAGCCTGGCCTCATCCTCGGGCATCTCCAGGGCGGGGGCGCGGAGGGGAGCAGTGAGAAAGAGGCACGGCCCCAAGCAATAGGCCATAGGAAACTGGGTCACTTACCTTTTCTGTCTTGTCTTTTTTTTTTTTTAATTAACTTTGTGTAGTGACAGGCCTCGTCGGCACCTGCTTGCTAGGTAATTTGATTTTGATGGTGGCCAAGTGAAGAATGTGCTTTTGGCTACAGCAGCAGGGACTGGTTCTGGGGGGTACTCCAAGGGAAAACAGGAAGAAGAACAAATCTCTCTTATTGGAAACTTTAAAAAAAAAAAAAAAAAGGAAGAAGCAGCAGCCTTGGTATTATTGGGCCACAAGCTAGCAAGCAAAATAGCCCAGTTGCAAGTTGGTTTAGAAAAATTCTTGCTCTCTGAGGAGTTAGAACTCCTTGCATCTGACCCACGTGGAATTAGAAAAGTAGGCGCCACACACCTGTCAGGGGCATTTTAAATGCGGGAAGCCTGTCTGGAATCTGTGTAATTTCTACAACCTACACACTTCAGGCCTGAACCACGAAAATAAGGACGTGCAGACTGAAGGTCACTCTGCTTCAAAACAAGGTCAGCCCAAGACAGTCCAGAAGCAAATATAACCTGGGTGAAGTATGTGGCTTGGGTGTGTCCTCATCCCTGTGGCCTCTGCCCACAGACCTTCCATGTCGTAATGATGTGTGGGCCACAAGGCAGGACGAGCCCTCACCTCGTTCAGCACCAAAGGCAGCCCAGAAAACCACGTTACTATGCTGTGTTTTTATTGTTTGTTGTCAAGGAACACATCTGTTAAAAAAGTACATGATAGTAATAACACCGACGGAGGCCATTTCTTGCACACGCACTAGGCGTGAGAGCCACTGTTGCACACGGACCCATCAGCCCCCGCAGCCTCCCGCCAGGTGCACCTGTTGAGTGTGGGCCCTGGTGTCAGGCAGCCCGCCCTGCCACGTGCCACTGTGTGACCTCACACACGTGGCTCGCCCTCTCTGAGAGTCCGCGTCCTCAGAGGTCCAACAGGCATATGCCAAGCGCTCACAAAAGGTCAGCGACTATTATCATTCAGCGTATGGAGCTGTGGAAGTGAAACAGAGAGTCTCTAAGCTTCTGCCGAAGGCACATCTCCCTTCAGCAGTAAAAACACGATGGGAACCCAGGCCCTCCTGGCCTGCTGCTGCCTGCTCCCTTCTGCCGATGCTAACTCAGGGCAAACAGCCCCCGTGGCAACAGGCTCCCCTCTCCTGGCATGATTCCGCAGGCCAGGCTTCGGCAAACAGCCCACTGCGCCCATAAAAAACCTCTATTGTTTCTTCGGAAGGCTTTTTGATCCCCCCACATAAAATGCTCTTCGCAGCACCCCCCTCCCCCAAGAACAGAAACAGCTCCGGGGGGGTCGCTAGCTCTTCCTGGGAGGAGTCTGCGGGGGAGGGGGCTGGTCAGGGTGACTCAGCAGAAAAGGGCCTCCTGCTCAGCGCCCGCCCACCCTGCTGGCCAGAACAGGAAAGCCTCTGTGAGCAAAACAGAAAAGGACGCTGCTCAGGTCCCCAGGCGGCCGCAAACTTGTCTCTTGTGTGTAGGGACTTCAGACAGGACTGGCCCATGCTGACCTTCCAGCGGCGGAACAGGCCAGGCCTGGCTGGGAGAGGCGGGACCCTCCCTGGAATTCTTCTAGTCCGCACTCTGCAGCCCGGCCACACCCCCCAGGCCCTGCCCGGAGCCCTTATCCGTATTAACTCCTTTCATCTCCTAGATATGAGCTGTCTATCATTATTCTCACCTGAAGACGGGGAAGCGAAAGCACAGAGAGACCAAATACCTTGTTCGGAGTTACACAGCGAAGAGGTGGGGGAGCCAGGTTCGAGGCCAAAAGTCTAGCTTCTAAAGGGTGGCACCCAGTGGCCCAGGTCGCTGTCCTGCTGGCTGTGGGTGAGTCCCCTCCCTCTCCGCTCTGCCGTGTCTGGGGAAGCTCAGAGCTGGAGGCCAGCATTCCATGGTTTCTTGAATGTTTTCCCCCACCCCCACCCCACCTGCCCTGCCACAGGCCTCACTCTCTCTTCCCTGGAGGCCATCCCCACCTCCTAACCCGCCCTTCGTTCACCCAGGCTCCCTGTCCTGGCCATCCTTGCCTCACAGCTGATAATCTAGCAACATGTTCTGCCTGGAGGGCCCACACGCATGGCGCTGGCCCTCCCCTCTTTTGGCCAGTGCCGTCCCTACAGCCGGAATGCCTTTCTTCCCCTGCCTCTCCGTTGTTGACTACTAGGACTCACCTCGGACCGCCTGCAGGATATCCGTCCCTCTCTCCTCGGGCTGGATGAAGTGGCGGGTTGAAGCTCACATACCATCCATCCAGAGCGTGTTTCTAATGCTGCACTCGAAGGAAGAGAGCTTGTCTACGACTTTGCAGCAACCCCGTCAGGCACCATTCCCGACATACAGCAGGTGCTCAATGAATGCTTAGCCCATAAAATGAGCAATGGGTGACCCCATCACTGAATCAAAGTGCTGCACCTGCACGGATCAATAAAGGCTGCCTGTGGGTGGCTGAGGATTTCCAGTCCTCGGCCCTCTGGGTCCCTGGTAGGATGGCACTCACTTCCTGGCTCCATGAGGCTGGAAGGGCCCTGTGGTCAGTTCTGGCCAACAAGTTGTGAACACAGTGAGATATGTCAGTTCCGGGCTGAATATTCAGTTACAGGGACAAGACCCTCAGAGCATGGTGGCCAGCCCGTTGGAGATGGTGGCTGTTCTATCAGCCTGAGTCCCCTGGCCGCTTCGAGAAGCAGAGCCCTATGATGAACATGTCATTCAAGCAAGAGAAACATCTTTGCTGTTCGAAGCCCCTGAAATATTTTCGGTGAAACCTACCTTATTCTGAGGAAAGTAAACTTGAATCTGTTTTTAATTTATATAAATGTTATTCTGGGCAATTGCCTAGAGTGGCTTTTCAAGTACAAGGTTGGCTGCAAACACCTAATAGTAATTATAGTAAACAGAGCAAGAACTCGCCAAGTTTAATGAGTGATTTAGAAACAAGTGGTCATGCACCTTCTGTGTGTTTCTAATCAGTACATTTACGTACCAGTGCACTCTGAACGCTTTATTTCTTTTGCGCCTCACCACAAACCTGGAAAAGACACAGCATGCGTCATCCGCTCCCCTTATTATGAAAAATTCTGGCTCAGAGTTGTTATCCAGCCAAGATCACAGAGCAAGAAAGGTGTGGCTGGAATCAGAAGCTGGGATTTTTGACTCCAGGATAGGACTCTTTGTTTTGGAACAAACCTCCAAACACCTGAGGTCCTTAAATCTTATGAGCTGAGAATTCAAATTGGAGCCAATATAAAGAATAATCAGATGCTAAATCATTTGTAGAGGGCTTTAATAGCCTTTTGTTTCTAAATCATACCCAAAGAGTGGTAGTTATTGTTGTTGTTATATGTATTATAGTTATTGCCATTTTTATAGCAAATAGCTGACAAATATCAAAATGATGAATACCATAAGATTAATAACTGACGTTTAGTTATGGTGATGGGTGGTGGGTGGCCTTGGCCCACACTGTTGGGGCCTGAACGAGAGGACAGATGCTGGTAACTTGAGAAAACATCTATGAATTCAAATCTGGTGTCCAGTTAGCCCTGGTCTGGACCACTCATGTCCAATCATCGGCTTTTATCTGGGGTCACCCAAGTTCACAGTAAGGTAGTGGTCCTGACAGCAACCTCTTTGACCTTGGCCGCAGCAACTTCTTGCAAGACACGTCTCAAAGGCAAGAGAAACGAAAGCAAAAATTAACTATTGGGACTTCATCAAGATAAAAAGCTTCTGCACAGCAAAGGAAACAATCAACAAAACTAAAAAGCAACTGACAGAACGGGAGAAAATATTTGTAAATGACATATCAGATAAAGGGCTAGTATCCAAAATCTATAAAGAACTCACCAAACTCAACAACTCCCCCCAAAAAATTATCCAGTTAAGAAATGGGCAGAAGACATGAATAGACACTTTTCCAAAGAAGACATCCAGATGGCTAACGGACACATAGATGCTCAGCATCACTCACCATCGGGGAAATACAAATCAAAACCACAATGAGATACCACCTCACGCCAGTCAGAATGACTAAAATTAACAACTCAGGAACAACCGATGTTGGTGAGGATGCAGAGAAAGGGGAACCCTCCTACACTGTTGGTGGAAATGCAAACGTGTGTGCAGCCACTCTGGAAAATAGTATGGAGGTTCCTCAAGAAGTTGAAAATAGAACTACCCTATGACCCAGCAATTGCACTACTAAGTATTTATCCAAAGAGTACAAAAGTGTTGATTCAAAGGGGCACCTTCACCCCAACGTTTATAGCAGCACTATCAACAATAGGCAAATTATGAAGAGTCCAAATGTCCACCAACTGATGAATGGATAAAAAAGATGTGGTATGTATACACACACACACACACACACAATATATGGAATATTACTTGGCAATTAAAAAGAATGATATCTTGCCATTTGCAACAACGTGGATGGAACTAGAGTGTATTATGCTAAGTGAAATAAGTCAGAGAAAGACAAATATCAGATGATTTCACTCACTTGTGGAATTTAAGAAACAAAACAGATGAACATAGGGGAAGGGAAAGAAAAATAAAATAAGATAAAAACAGAGAGGGAGGCAAACCTCTTAAATATAGAGAACAAACCTATGGTTGCTGGAGGGGAGGTTGGGGGGGATGGGCTAAATGGGTGATGGGCATTAAGGTGGGCACTTGTTGGGATGACCACTTACTTATATGTAAGTGAGGAATCACTAAATTCTACTCCTGAAATCAATACTACACTCTACGTTAACTAACTTGGATTTAAATTTTTAACAAGGTAGTGGTCCTGAGAGTTCCACCTTCAGACCAAAGAGCTTTAGGAAGGTGTCTGGCACTGACTTCAAATGAGACCTAATTCTAATTGGGATGGGAAGGCATTCGGAACCATGGTCCTTGAGCAAATGTTTCTTTGCCCCCTTCCCCCTTTGGTGTCAAGGTACCTTATGGTTTTCCTTCACCGTCTCCCCTCCAGGTTCACCACTGTTCTTGTTTCTTCTTGTCCACATGATAAGTCACTTACTAGATTTGCTCCTCTGTATCTTCCAATGGTAGGCTTCATCTCCGCTGTGGCTTACGGCTTCTATTGGTGACATGATCCACAATGAGAAGCCTACTTCTTCCACCTTTACCATTCCACCCTGCCAGGATAGCTGTTCTGATTTGCTCATGCCAAGAACATAATTTGGCAATGTCACTGGGGACATTGCACAGGAAAATTTTTGTAAGAAAATAAGAGGTCTGTTTTAGAGTTTTAACTTTATAAAATCACCCTGTTCTTCCTCCCTCCTTCTCTCTCTCTTCCTCTCCGTCCCATTCTCTCTCTCTAATTCCAAATGGCAGTTGTAATAATACGAGCATTGACTTCCACTGTAGGGTTGGGTGTTTGGAGCAAGCTTTGTTCTTGGCTTTGTCCTACCTTGCCTTTTATCACTATTTCAATGGTAAGACTTCAAGAACAGACTTAGAATCAAAGAATGGGGTTAAGGGAAAAGAGCCAGTGTGACCCCCAATCCTGCCTTGCACTTGGTGTCTGATTGGCCAGACTCCCAAATTCTCATGCTTGTTGTCTGCCCTGGTCTATTAGAGCTGGGGTTCCCCAGTGGGATTTAGAGCCCAAGCACCATAATGATAATCTGCCCAGAGTGTCCTCTCTATTAAGCCTGAGAGGCCTTTGGTGACAGTAAACAGCCGGTTGCAATTTAGAGACTAGCCATCCTAGTCATCCCTTTCCCTTCTTAGGAATAATTAACATCTTCAGTTACCACTACTAAAATGAGTCTGACGTCTTTATCTTCATTCCTTGCTAGACTGGAGTGCTTCACTCTTTGCTTCCAAGATAATCTAAGAGCTAGAGTAGAGCTCGGACTAGAGCTACAGGTAGAGAGATAGAGAGCACACATAGTGTTGGCCATTGTGCCATGCACATTCTACACCTCATCTTAGCTCATCCTCACAACCATCAGGTAAGGCAATGGAGGCCTAAAAGAGTTTAAATAACCTGCCCAAAGTGACACGAGGACCTGGGAGATGGGGATCCCTCTTGCACACCAGGAGTGGTGGAATGGATAGAACCCTGGGGTCAGCCTCCAGGACCCATAGTCTTGAGCGCCCCCACTGTAAGCCCTTTAGACCTACCTACTATCTCACCATCCCTACACACTCAACCAGCCAAATGTCCACCTGGGTCCTCCTAAGTGCTTCCCTTTAGAGACCTTTGTTGTCATCATGCAGGCTGCCCAACCAGGTTTCACATCCTGCCCTCATTCTCAGCTCCTCTCTCCTTGCCCATAACCCCTGCTGAGTCACTGAAGCTTGTTTCTTCCTTTGTGTGGTCCTTCACGCCCTCCTCTTCCTTTTTGGTCTCACTGCCACCCCCAAGTCCAGTCCTTCATGAAGTCATGTCTTAAGTACTGTGATTGCTTCCCAAATTGTTTTCCTGATTCCTCCCTTCATCATACACTTATAACTTGCCAATCTCCCCAGAACATTACTCTGCACACATTGGCTCCTCCCTGCTGAAAATCTCCAGGAGGCTCCTTTAATAAAGGTCATCTCCTTCCCCAGCATCTCTGATGTTATGTATCTCAACTTGTCTAGTAGAAGCTTCATCCCCTACCCAGCTGGTTGTTTCTACAACTTTCTTCAGCTTTCCACATATATTGTGTTTCCCACACCATTTCCCATTGAATTTCCTCTACAGTGAATGGCCTTTATCTTTTTTTCCCTTTGCCAGTGCTCAAGTCTTCCTTCTAGGGCAATCTTAGGTACAATACCCTTCAGGGAGCATTCCCCATGTGTTCCAACCTTTCCAGATTGTTACCACTTTAGGAATCCTCAATACTGTCTGGACCACACATTGGGTTTCAAGCCATGAATGCCTTAGCCATCCATTGTGAGGGTATCTGGTCTCTGCTACTAGCACCAGAGGACAGTAATAGCTAACATGCATTGACTGTGACCAAACATCTCTAATTTTCCAGGACAATTTTGAGTCAAAATATTTTGCTTGTCATAAGATCATAATCCCTGATTCTAGTTTCAGAAAATAGAGTAGATGAAGATCATATATCTAACTTGTATTGCCAGTGCCCTAGCTCAAGGGTGTGTAAGGCTGGTTAAGTCAGAGCGGGTCTCTCTTTAGCTATATGACCATACACAAGTCTCCTTCCTCCTCTTGGTGTGTTATTTAAATAAAATGGTGAAATTGGGTTAGATGAATGGTTATCAAAGTATAAGCCTTGGAATTCCTAGAGTTCTAGAGACCTTTTCAAGACTGTCATGGAGAGAGAGGGGTGGAAAGGAAGGAAACCCAAGCCCGTAGGACCTCTCATTTTCTGAGTCCTCATACCTCTGCTGAAAGTCTCCTCTTGGATCTATTTCCTAGGGCTGTGTTCCTGTCCCAGTACCTTAAAACACTGTCTATGGTTTTTAAAATATTTGAAAATTCCTGGACTAGATAATTATTTCTACAGTCTCTTCCAGGTTTTCCATTGTTTATCTGTTAATGAGGATGAAGGAGAGTAATGGCTAACATGTACAATCCCTCCTACGTGCCAGCACTGTGCTTACTGCACATATTCAAGTTATTCCCATTCAATAGGAGAGGATAAAGGCTTACATTAAGATCACATGGTCATGAATAAACTTGAGATGTGAGTTGAAGTCTGTGATTTAACCATTCACTGCTTTTTTTTTTTTTTTGAGTTGTCTAGGGAGAGAAGTTAGGAGCTGGGACACACCCACACTTTGCCTGCTTTGTGATAAGAAGGCAGAGCAAATGACAAAGCCAAGTGTAGCATGTGAAGAGCTGTTTGGTGAAGGTGGGTCAGCCAGTCAACCTTAATCTCCTCTAGGAATAAAAAGCTTGGGTAGGGGTGTCTGTACTCTCTAGGGCTGGCTGGCGGATGTTCTTATCCCTCCAACTCTATTGTTTGGAGTCTGGAGGAACACTGGGCTTGCAGGGATTTAAAGAGACCTGATCTTCTGATGATTTCACATTTCTGGCAACACCACTGACCCCTCCAGTAAATCATAACATGGCTCAGAACTCAGGGTGTTGAACTGAGCCAAAAGAACCTTCCTTAAACCAGCCTGCAAACGAAGATACACAGAGCAGGTGTTTCTAGTCAGTGAATATCTTATACACAACTATGCAAACCCAAGACAAAGGGACACCAGAGTGCCTTAAATAGGAAAGATGAACAAAGGAAGCTGGCAATTCCATTCAGAGAGAACTGGTTATCATCTGAGAGTGGTTCCAAGACAAGATTTAACCACAGCCAGACCATTTGCCCACCAACCTCTATCATTAGGAGCCGCTGTGAATTCCTTACATCCGGGGTTGCCCAGATTACTGAGGGGGGCTGGCCCAGCCACGCAATCAAACCCATCAAATGATTTCCTCTCTGCTAACAGGGGTTCTCTGTGGGCTGTGGCCTGATTGGAAACCAGATTAGAGTTTAGCAAAAGCTGCTCTTGGGAGGCCGATTTTCCAGGAGCCACGGGGTAATTTCACTCAGAACTTGTGAGCCTGATTTTAAAACTGTTGATATTGTCATGGAAATTATCACTGCCCTTGATTCCAATCAATTGGGTTTTTTTTTTTTCTTTCTTAAACTAGGGCAGAGGAATTGAATGAAGGGGGAAATTAGGCCTTTCACGGAGGAAAAAAAAATACAATAGAGCATTTCAGAGGATGAATACAGTAAATTATAAAGCTTTAAAAAAAATAGCATTTCTCTCCAGTTCTTGCCAATTTCCCACCTCCTCCTGCTCATCCTTCAAGACATCTCCCCTTCTCCCCACAACACACTAGCAGCAGCCTTAGCTTTGGTACCTTTTGTTGAACTACCTCCAGACGTAGGAGTGGTGTGATAATGAGGGCTCCCAAGCTGGGTTCTGGAGGACAGCTAATAACTCTTTGTTGGCCGGTGTTCATCCCACCTTTCTGCCGAAGCTTTCGATGGCCTAAAATAAGGCTCTACTAAATAAGTATAACAGATGTTCTTAACTTTTATTTTTCTGAGTAGAAAACTGAAGGAAGTAACACCCTAGGGGAAAGGCCATGGCTTCTATTTTATTCATTTTCAAAGTCAAACGAGGAGTGGTCCTTCTGTGTCTTAAAAAAAAAAAAAGAAAAGTTCTCTAATAGCTTCCTAAGAATAAAGCAGTGATTAAAAAAAAAAATCACAGACCTGTACCCCTGAAACAAATAATACATTATATGTTAATAATAAAAAAAGAAAAAGAAAGAGAGAAAGGCAAAGAAGGGAGGGAAGGAAAGAAGGGAGGGAGGAGGGAAGGAAGTAGGAAGGATGGTAGAAAGGGAGGGAGGAAGGGAGGGAGGAAGGAGAACAGAATGCAAAAATAAAGCCAAGACTAAAATCATTCACTGTGGAATGAACCTACCAACACAGATTTCCCCCACAGTATGTGCAGTTTGCAAAAGAA
Source organism: Halichoerus grypus (assembly GCF_964656455.1). Classification (NCBI taxonomy): domain Eukaryota; kingdom Metazoa; phylum Chordata; class Mammalia; order Carnivora; family Phocidae; genus Halichoerus; species Halichoerus grypus. Next base: position 11,274,610 of record NC_135714.1, read on the forward strand.
TATAGAAAAATAGATGTGGCCCCATCTTCTGGCAGTGTGAAGTAATAGCGGTAGCAATCAGGTTGATTTTTCACGTCTTTTGTTTTATTTGTATTTTAAGGTACTCCTCAAAGTTTGTCTTTCCTCGAGGTAATTGTCATCAGAAGGTAAGTATTGCCTTATCAATCTTTCTATTCCCCAAAACAAACAAACAAACAAAAAACAGGGGAGAGCTGAGTAGCTATCAAAGAATCTTCAGAATCCCGCGCGGAAGATCATCACTCACCTGTCTCCGTGGATCAGCCCGGCTTCTGGGCTAGGAGTCTGCGCATGCGTAATTGCCTTCTACGCCCAGAAGCAGACAACACCCTTTGGATTAGCTGACTGAAACAGAGAAACACCATGGATCTGAATGTTCTAGAAAGATATTTTGTCAGCTGCTACTGGCGACAGCCTCCACCCTGCAGCCCCAGTATGTAACTGGACGGTTCTTCGGTTCTCCAAGTATGACGGGCAACATGCACACACACAAATCACACCTGCTTCCTAGCAACAGTTAATTCTTCCCCAAGACAAAGGTTCAGAGTGGAGACCTGCTCAGGACTCCTTCATGACCAAGAACTCCGTGACGTGTTTGTGTGGGGCAGCGAGGCCTGGGGGCCGGGCAGTGGCGACAGGAAGATGCTGGTCTGTTCCCTGAGATAAAATAAAGAGAAGTGTGAGTATCAGCTGGTTGAGTCTGAGGGTTAGACAAGCCCATCCACTTGTTTTTTCTTCGCCTGAGGGGGTCTTCGGGCAGGCCTGGCCATAGGCCTGGTAACGGCTTGGACTACCAGGGCCTTCCCAGCTGAGTGGGTCCGGATGAAAAGCTGTGCAGAAGGCATCTTCCCCCTTTCCCTCCTGCCCCACCTGTCCGCCAGTCACACAGGAAGGCTCCCAACCTCCCATGGAAATGGCAATGTGGGGAGAGAATAGATAATAGCCACATTGTGAAACCTGAAACAAGAGTCGGGGGTCAGGATATTAACTACCCACCTAGATTATAAAACCAAGGAACCGCGTCAAATTGCATCTCAAACCACAGACTAAAACCAAGAGCACCCACAGGTGACATCTCGCAACAATGATGACCACTATCCCTCTAGAGCGAGCTGGCGCCGGCTGGCCCTGTCTCCACCACTTAGTCCTGCTCCGAGGGAGACTGGAGAACACCGTTGAGGATTAGCTTCAACATAATCCTAATATTGGCAACAACAATAATCATAACAGAAATAAATGATCGATACTGTGCTCTTACCATATGCCAGGTACAAGGTGAGGCACTTGGCATGAATTATCTCCTTTAACATTTACAACAAAACTGTGAAGCAGGTATACTTATTATCCCCTTTTGATAGATGAGAAAAGGAAAGATTAGTGAGTGCAAGGATACGCGAAAGACCATCCGGTTATTTTGTGTGTGTGCATTCACGAGTTCGCAGTATTTTACTGAGCTCCCACTATGTCAGCCCGTATTGAAGGCGCTAGAGATGCAGCAGTGGACAGAATGTCAGTAGGTTCTTGCCCTTGTGGAACATTCATCGGACAGATGATAGAAAGATAAATAGGTCATGCTGTGAACTGAATCGTGTCTCCCCAAAATTTGTATGAAGCCCTGAGCTTAAGTGACTATATTTGGAAATAGGAAATGTGACTAAATATTGGAAATTTCCAAATATTTGGAAAATGTGACTATTTATGGAGGTCAGTAAGCTTAAATGAAGTCACAGTGTAGGTTCCTAATCTGATAGGATTGGTGGCTTTATAAAAAGAGGAAAATCTCTCTCTCTCCCTCCCTCCCTCCCTCTCTCTCTCTTCCTCTCTCTCTCCCTCCCTCCCTCTCCCTCCCTCTCCCTCCCTCCCTCTCCCTCCTTCTCTCCCTCTCTCTTTCTTCCTCTCTCTCTCCCTTCCCCCCTCTCTCTCTCTTCCCCTCCCTCCCTCCCTCCCTCTCCCTCCTTCCCTCTCTCCCTCTCTCTCTCTCTTCCTCTCTCTCTCTCCCTTCCTCTCTCTCTCTCTCCCTCTCCCTCTTCCCCAGCTCAGAGAAAAGGTCATGTGAGGAATGAAGAAACCAGAGAGCCAACTACAAACCAGGAGAACAACTCTCACCAGACATCAAACCCTCTCAGACCTTGATGAGGAACTAGTTTTCAGAAATATGAACATCTGAAATATGAAATATGTTGCTTAAGCCACCCCATCTATGGTATTGTGTTACAGCAGCCCAAGCTGACTAATACATGTCATATGTCAAGTGGTGATAAGTACTATGGAGATGGCTATTTTATATTTCAGCACAAGGAGGAGTTATTTCATGTAGCCATTAGGTATTTCCTTTCTGATAAGGAGACTTTAAGGAAGAAGTATGAAAAAGTGGAGAAGCAAACTAAGTGGGTACCTGGAGAAGGAGTGATGCAGACAGAAAGCACCCACATGGGAGAGTAGGCGATTTCTGAAGAAGAGCTAGGGAACCATGACTGAAGCAGGAGAAAGCAGAGGGGAGGAGTAGGACCCGGCTGGGGAGCAATGAGCAGGAATTCCCACCCAGGCAGCCTGCTCTGATGCAGTTCATCCAGCAGAGGTAACTGGCTTCCTTGATTAGTTCCATTTGCCTAGGAAATCTCTGCTTCCATAGTTCTTTTGAATCACTCATTTAAAGAGTGTCTCTTGAATATAGTATAGAGTTGGGTTTTGCTTTATAAGCCAATTTGAAAGAATTTCCTTTTAATAGGTGAGTTAAGTCCATTCACATTTATTGATATGATTAAGATGTTCAGTCTCAATTTTGTCTTATTTCCTTATATTATTTTTTATTGTTTATTTTATTCCAGTATAGTTGATATACAGTGTTATATTAGTTTCAGGTGTACAATATAGTGAGTCAACAGTTCTACACATTACCCGGTGCTCATCACAGCAAGTGTGCTTGTTAATCCCCATCCCCTCTTTCCCCCATCCCCCACTCGCCTCCCGCCTGGTAACCAGCAGTGGGTTCTCTATAGGTAAGAGTCTGGTTCTTGGTTTGTCTCTCTCTCTCTCTCTCTTTTATTTCCTTTGCTTGTTTGTTTTGTTTCTTAATTCCATATATGACTGAAATAATACTATATTTGTCTTTCTCTGACTGACTTATTTCTCTTAGCATTATACTCTCTAGCTCCATCCGTATTGTTGCAAATGGCAAGATTTCATTCTTTTTTAAGATTGAATAATATTCCACAGCTTCTTTATCCATTCATCTGTCAGTGGACATTTGGGCTGCTTCCATATCTTGGCTATTGTAGATAATGCTGCTATAAACATAGGGATGCATGTATCCCTTTGAATTAGTGTTCTTATGTTTTTTTAGATAAATACCCAATAATGCAATTGCTGGATCATAGGGTAGTTCTATATTTAACTTTTTGAGGAAGCTCCATGCTATTTTCCACAGTGCCTGCCCCAGCTTGCATTCCCACCAACAGTGTATGAGCGTTCCCCTTTCTCCACATCCTTGCCAACACTTGTTGTTTCTTGTTTTTATTACCTTATATTATTATATATACACATTTATATGTATATATATTACATTATATCTACTATGTTTCCTTTCTATTTGGTGTATTATCCTTTTTTCTTTCAGTAGTTACAAAAAGTCTCATTTTTAGTCTAGTAGTTCTTTTGGTTTTAATACTTTTTATAGTTCCACCAAATTTCTATTTTCCTACTCCACTATCTTCTATGTCAGTTTTAAAAGGTATCCTCTTACGTCTAAAAGAGTTATCCTACTTTCCACTACCTCTCTTCTCTCTCTATTTAAACATTTTTATTTATTTTTAACTTTTTATTTCAAAATAATTATAGATTCACAAGAAGTTGCAAAGACCTCATGGAGAAGTCTGATATTCCCCCAGTTTCCCCTTGTAGTTGCAACTGATGGAATGACAGCACAATATCAAACCAGAAGTTAACATTGCCATGATGTGTGTACAGTTGCACGTCATTACTCCCATAGGTGCATTTGTGTAACCATCACTGCAATCCAGATACAGAACTATTCCTTATCACAAAGATCCCTCGTGTTGCCCCTTGGAGATAGACCCACTCCTATCTCTTCCCAATCCCTGAATCCATCCGTCCTCCATCTATAGTTGGTCATTGTGAGAATATCATCTTTAATTATGGTTATATGTTAAAGCTTACGTCTGCCATATATATATATTTTTGGCTTGTTCCCTTTGTTTAATTATCTTTTCTTTTTCCTGCCTTACCATAGATCCCTCGAATATTTTTTTAGAATTTCATTTTGATTTATCTAAGTGCTAGCATGATTTGATGCACTTTTCCAACTCAGGATCTTTGCACTTTTTGTGCCCTCTGCCTGAAATATTCTTTCCCCAACTTTGGGCAGAAGTTTTTGACTATATCTCTTTGTATAGCTTTTTGATGGTTGCACTAGGTGTTACATTATAGGCACATGAACTTATCCCAGTCTGCTGGTGATGACATTGTATCAGTTTGAGTGAAGTGTAGAAAACCTCCCTCCCAGTTAAGTCTCTTTGCCTTCCCCGTTTATGATAAAATTGTCTTATGTCTTTCTATATATACATATCTCCTGTATCCATTGAGCACCACATCACACAACTCTACAAAAACTCAAGAAGACCAGAAAAGTCTGTTGTGTTGCTCTTCTGCTTTTTCGTTGAATTTCTTGGTAAGAATTTCCATCAGCAGAAATCTCCAAAGTAGAAATCATGCTTTGAGTCTCATTTTCTAATTTTTTTACAGTAGTTTTGTATGATTGTGGTCTACTTTTCTGGGTTCTTATTTCTTTTGTGATCAGAGTTCTTTGTTTAAAAGCTCCCTTAATTTAAGTCGGTTCTCCCCCCTTCTGTGCAGTTTCTGTTCTGGATGATTTTGGTGATGGTGGGGTGGAAAAAGGAAGGCTTATTTCTCTTGAAGAGTTTTTAATCTTTCCTACTTACTTCCTTCACTGATTTGTCTCTAAGGAACACCAGCCCTTCTCCATGTATCTGTGTCTTCCCCAGAAGAAGTGCTTCGCAAATTGTGCCCTTTCATTCTCTTATCCATTCAAAACCCTTCCCTGTATTCAGTGCTCTGAACTTCCAAGTTGCAGCCTGGGGAGTTTGGGTTTTTTGTTTTGTTTTGTTTGGGGTTGGGCTTTGTTTGTTTGTTTGTTTTTTGTTTGTTTGTTTGTTTGCATTTAATGTTAGAATTTCTATTTCTGGGGTTATTTTGTTTGTGCTTTATATAGGTTCTCTGCTATTTTCTACATTTCTCTTAAGCCTCTTCTTTTCTACTCCTCACCCACAGGCAGGGCCTCTTTTGGGATTCATCCTCTCCTCTGCTTATGGGGAAATTAAAGGCCATGGGGCCTTGTATCCTAGTAATGCCGAAGGCATGGTTGTGTGTACTTTTAGCTGCTCTCCCTGTTGTCTCTATGTGTTTCCCTTTGGGGAGGGTGTGGGAAAGTTTTGAAATCAAGAAGCGTCTACTGTTCTCTAAATCCAGAAGTCTCCTTTGCCTAGCTTTATTTAACATACTCTGCAAAGAAACTACTCCTACCTAGCTCTACCCCTTGCTCAGTTGCAGATTTGGTAAGACCATGTGCCCCCAAAGCTCTGGCTGCCCATTTCTTCTTACTGTTTTTATATTCCCCACAAAGATGTAATGTTATCAATGATTTTGTCTACCAGGAAAGAAAACCTTATTGACTAAGTAATAATTTCTTTATTGATTCACTTATAGCCAATAATATCCCATCTGACAACAGTATTAGCACAGAGTTAATAAAATAACCACCAAGCAAAGAGGCATTTCATGTAACCAGAGCTAAACTCTTCGTGGTAGATGTCTGGTATTCATTAAAGCTATTCTATATAGAAAATAGCTTGTGAATGCTAGTTATTGCCTTTCTAAGTGTCTGAAGGATCAGTGGTCCCTGGGTTAGGAATTATTGCCCCACCCATTCAATCTCATTTAATCAACAAACATTTACAGATGACTAGGATTGTACAGAGGAAGGATTCTACCTGAGCTCAAGGAGAAGATCTTTACGGACAGGAGGAGACAGATAAGCATAAACACTTTACAGGGTTATAACCACCTTAATAAATGCTTGTTTATGGTGGAGAACAAGGATCAATTGGCTTGGGTGAATCAGAAAAAGCTTCAAGAAGGATATGTCTAAACCAGGTCTTAAGAGGATGAGTAAGAAAGTTTATAAAATCAGCTTATTTCAGGAATCAGTGCCTTTCAAAACTGCCTTCCAAAAACAGTGAGAAACACAAGTTAAAACCCACCTCCACACCTTTGCTCCTCAAACGCATGCACACACACACCAAACTCAAGAAAAAATAGGATACAGTCTGTTCTTTTATATAAAAAAGGGGGGGGGGTGATGGTATTAACTATGGGAGAATATCAGAATCATCTAAAGAACTTTTTTGTTTTCAAAACACCCAAATAAGAAGACTCTCTGCTCATAATCTTGCATCACCTTCAGTGTGAAACAAGACTGGGGCATTCACTGGCTCCAGCATTTACACAACATTAACCCCTAGTGTGGAGAAAATTGAAGGAAAAGAGCCCTATCTACCACCCTAGATTTCCTCAAGGCACAGAAGATTTCTCTCCACAGAATTAGAAGACTCTCTTATAGAATGCAAAGCCACATCAGTCACATCTTTGAGTGTTTCTAGGGTAAGATATGGGAAGACTTCAGTTTTCAAAGAAGTTCATGTCCTTCATGTCAGGGGGAAGGGCTATCTCCCACAGCCCCTTGTAAGGCAATTCCAGTCAATAATACCATCTGAGTGTGCTCAGAAAAATAGCAGGTCACCTCTCCTGGTGCTTCTTTCTTCCAAGAAAATAGAAACCCATTGAGTTGGTTGTTGGTTCATTCCATTGTGTTTGATCAAAGGGAACAGAGAGTCCTTTGAGAAACTTCTCTTAGGTGGAAGGGCCGGCTGACTGTCATTCATTATCTACCCCTGCCCAGTGGCACCTAATTGTATCCTGGCTAAAAGCTGTAGAACTTTATGAGTCAATCTTCCAGTTTGGCAGGACAGCCCCAGTACGATGACGAGCAGTGTGTGGGCACATATTCCAGGAAGATGCTTTGTATTTTAAACTCAGGAGCCTGTACTTCAGCTCCTCAGGTTTAAGTGCCCTGTATGTTAAGGTGGATGGGGGTAGGGGAAGTAAAAAAGGTCAGAGACAAGTTAAGTGTTGGAGAGTGCTCCCACTCTCAAAGCCTGGGCTTTTTGTTGGGGACATGCCTCTAGCTATAGCCTTTCTTTCTAAACCACCCCAGGACTTTTTGAAGAAACATAAAAAGACATCTGCTGCTTCTCTCTCATTTTAAATGTTAAATCTGGCAGGGTTACAAATGTTATAAGAGAGAGACCAAAAAAAAAAAGGACAGGAACGAACAACCATCCATTTATTGAACATTTACTGTGAGCTGGCTACTGGATGAAGAGCTGGGAGAATATCAATGATGAGACAGAGTCCTTTTCTTCGTCAAGCTCCCTGCCTATGGGGAGAGAAAGAAAAGGACACAGCTGAATTATACATAATTCAGAATTACTTCAGAGCTTCAGACAGAAATGTGGCTACCCTAAAATCAAGCATGATTTACAAGGCACTCTGCCTCCCTCTCCAACTTCACCTCAAAAGACTCTCTTTGGTATCTATCACTTCTTCCAAAATAAGACAAAACCTAACCAAATTTTAAATTCCCACATTTTCTTGGTCTTCTTTCATATACCATGTCAAGATCATCTGAGATTTATTTATCAGATATTTTAATAATTAAAACATTTTTATTCTTTGTTATATATGTTACTGTTTTTGTTTCCTCTTTTTTTCTTTTACCCCACATCTTCCTCTAAATTCATTTTGGTTTGTTTTGCCAGATACATTTTCTAGTAATTGTTTCAGTTAGAGTTAAGGATGGTAAAATATCCAAGTCAGTGAAATGTGTCTATTTCGTCCTTCCATTTGAATTGAACAATAGTTTAGCTGGGTATAGAATGCTGATGATACTGTTATATTTTCTTCTTGCTTCCAGTGTTGTGAATTAGAAGACTTCTGCCAATATGATTATTATTCTTTTGTAGAATAGCACTTTCTCCCCCTTGCCTGGAAGGATTTTGGATTTCCTCTTTATTTTTGTGGTCTGAATTTTTCTACAATATTTCTCAATGTGGATCATTTTATATTCCTCCTGCCCAATCCCTAAGAGTCTCTTTTAATTTGAAAACTCATGTCTTCTTCAAATTGGATATATTTTGTCTATAATTTTTTTACTACTTTTTTTCTATCTATTCTGTGTTCTTTTCTTCCAGAATTCCTCTTAAAACTTCTGATTTCTTCTAGTTTCTTAATTTTTCTTTTGTGTTTTCATTTTTGCCATTTTACTTGGTGTTCTGGGAAAATTTGTCAACAAGGTCTTCCAGCTGCAAGTTTTCTCCTCAGTTCTGTACATTCTGCCTCAGTACATCTACTAAATATTCCTTTTATTTCAACAACTTTCTGCACCCAAGATCTTTAGCTGAGTTTCTTTATTTGAATGTAACATCCTCTCCTGTGTGTCTATATTTGCTATATTTATTTGGTTCCCTTAGTTCTCAGAACTTGTGTTTATTGAGTTTGCTGACTCTCTTTTATTAGGTTGACTTTCTTAAATGTTAGATGAGTCTTGGTTTTGTACTGATCTTTGTATTTTTGATTCTCAGTTTGCCTATTTGAGAGCTAGATTATACTGCCTGTTGCCAGTGATGATAAAACAAAGGTAGAATGGATTGCTGGGATGGTTATTATCTAGTCTTCTGGTCTGGAGACTCTTCCTTTCCCTTGAGTATTAGCAGCCATTCAGGGGGCTATTTTGCCTCTCAGGTCTAATGTCTCCATGTACTGCTTCTGCCTAGGGACAGACCCTTCTGCCACTGCCCTCACAAGTGTGGTATGTGTGGTGGTGGGGAAGGGGAAGGGGCAAGCCATCTGGTCTCTCCTACTATGGTATTGTAGAAGTCACCTTGACTGCCAACAGTTCCCTAGAGCTCACTCCTGCTCCAGCATTCAATCCTCAGCATTTAGACAGAGTATCTGAAGCTACTCCCAATAGGGAGCAGGCCCCCTCCTGAGTGGTTAGGCTTCATCAATTATTCACATTCCATCTGCTTCAAGCCTTTCAGGAATTCTTTATAATTGCTGGTCTATGGAGAGTACTCCTTCTTGGTTTACAGCACTATTATGGTTAATTTTATTCTATGTATTTGGGGTGGAAAAAGGACATTGAAGCATATGCTCAGTTTATCATCTTAATAGCATCTCTTGTATTTAATTTGCAAACTTGTCTTTGATTCATAGCTATATAAGAACTATAAGCATAAGGTTATATATCCAGTTTATTTGTACACAATTAAGTAATAGTATAATTAAAATAATTAAAATAATTGAACATGGGGAAATCACTATTTTAAAAATATTCTTGGAAATGGTGTCTATATGTTATCCCTATTTGAGAAACATTGTTCTGAATTTTTATTTTTTTAAGATTCTATTTATTATTGAAAGAGAGCATGAGCAGGGGGAGGGGCAGAGGGACAAGGAGACTTCCCACTGAATGGGATGCCCAAGAGAGGGCTCCCAGGACCCTGAGATCATGACCTGAGCCAAAATCAAGAGTCAAACACTTGACTGAGCCATGCAGGCACCCCTGTTTTGGGTTTTTAAGTGAGAATTTACTTCATCTAGCCTTGACTCAAAAATTACAGAGGGAGAGACTAAATACTTCTCCTGTCATGAAGCTTTATTGATAGAAGCAACACAAGTGCTATGATTTTCTGGAACAACCCCTACCTATATTTTGGTCCTGCCAACATGCTCACCAAGCAGAACAGGTGGAAGGAAGGGAAAGAAAGCTGGGACATAAATGACAGGGTTTATGCAATATTTTTAATATGCCAACTAATATTCAAACATTACATTGATTTGTCCTGACAATAACCTAGATGGTTTGATGTTATTGTTTTGGGTATTATCTCCATTTTACAAATGAGATAAACAGAGATTCAGAGAAGTCAGGGGACCTGCCCAAAGTCCCACAATTACTCTTGACTACATGAAGCCAATTCTTTTTTTTTTTTTAAGATTTTATTTATTTGACAGAGAGAGACACAGCAAGAGAGGAAACACAAGCAGGAGGAGTGGGAGAGGGAGAAGCAGGCTTCCCGAGGAGAAGGGAGCCCAATGCAGGACTCGATCCCAGGACCCTGGGACCATGACCTGAGCTGAAGGCAGACACTTAACAACTGAGCCACCCAGGCACCCCCATGAAGCCAATTATGAGGTATATCAGTCAATGTTCCAGCAGGACACGGATGGCACACTGGACTTAGGATAATTTAAGGAAGGTTTAATAAAGGGACTACTTACAAAAGTGTGGCAGGCTATAAAGGACCACCAGGCTTGTGAGGGGGAGCAGTTACCACCATCACCTCAATGGAACAAGGGGAGGAAATGTTTAGTATACAGGCCCCTCAACTTTTGACAGTCTGGTGGAACCCAAAGACCCCATCTCAAGATAATGTCTTTAAATGAATTTGGTAAAATACTTACAAAAGAAACTGATTGTATTAAAATATGATGAATAAACTATTTAAATAAAACAAGCTTGTGATGTATTAATATAAATGTTTCTTTATTAGTGCATTACCTAACAAGATCTGGCAGTGAGTCCAATATAGACTGCAATTTCAAAGTAGTGATGAGCATAAAAGATATTTAGGCATATCTGTACCGTCTGTAAAGTGATATAAAAAAAGCCATGACAGCAACCATAGGCATTGCTAATGCCTTTATGATGTGTTGCCTAATTTGATAATTGAAGGAAATAGTAAATTTTGGACAGAGGTTAGTGAATATAAAGATGTATTTTTATTTTCTTTATTAAAGTTCACAGACCTCCTGAACTCTATCCACAGACTCTTGGTTGTTAACACAGAAGGAGAAAGTCATGCAAGAAGGCCACCTTAAAAAGAACAGCGACCTCTGATAGAAGGACCACAGCCACACAGCTGGACAGGGAAACACCACTGGTAGGGAACTGGGAAATAAATCCCCTAATGTCCTTCTCCCGCTTCTATCTGATCTCATTCAAACTCTTCACAATGATATAATCCATATAGATTGGCTTCCCAAGACAGAAAACTGGGTGAAGAAGGCTGGAGAATAAATCCAGGAGCAAGCTGAAAACATCCAGCCTTCAAAATTCTTCCAATCTGCATATTTTTATCCCTCATCCACATGCTACCTACCTCTTTGCTCTATATAGTTGCAACTGACTTATTTTAGTTCTAGAAAGCACTCAACTCCTTCCAACTTCAAGAAACACCCACCCCCAACACCACAGGAAAATTTTGCCTGACCACCATCCATATCCAATTTAGCATTTTCATTGAATATGTTAATTCTCACTCAAATAAAAAAAGTGTATCATTTATATAAGCATTTGCTTAATATTTTATATCAATGGGAATTATATTTGGTTGCATGTAACGAAATCCAAAACCAAAAACAGTAGTTCAAGCATATCAAGAGTTTTGTTTTTATTATGTAATGAGAAGTCCAGAAGTAGGCAGGACAGGGGTAACTGGTAGTTGTCGATAAAGGTCCTGGATCTTTTTATTTCTGCTCCAAAATCCTTAGCATGTGGCTTTGATTCTTGAAGTTGCCTTATGGTTACAAAATGGCTGCTGGAGCCCCAGCCAGTGTACACTGAGGCAGGAAGAAGGGAGAGGGCAAGGGGGAAAATTTTATTCTATATGTTTAGAGCTGAAGAAGCCACATGAGAAAGAGTATGCAGGATGTTTGAAGAGTGCCATTGGAATTGACTCTGTGGAAGGAGGTGGAAGGAACTAGAAAATGCAAGAAGTGGAACCTCAGTGCAGGTCCAACAACAACCTTGGCTGATTCCTTGAAGAGTTCCCCAGAGACAAAGGCTCTTCCGAGTTGTCCTTATCAGTCTGAGATGACCAGGCCTTTATATTCTATCATCAATCACTGTTATGACCACTCTGGGAAGGCCATGACCTTGGGCAAGGCAGCTCTCCTCAGTTGAGGCCAACCCTGAAAGGGATGAGAGCTGAAGGCTGTCCAATCCCAGCACTAGTGGACGTTGGGGCAACAAGCCCTTCATAGGAGGATCCGGATGCTCCTCCCAGTGCTCACCACACTATACCCCACAACTTCTGTTAACATTTCCTTGGCCAGATCTAGTCGTGTAGTCATCCCTTCTGCACAGGAGACTGGGATATATTCATTCATCATATTGTTCAACACCGACAAATCAGGGTTCTGTTAACAAGGAAAAGGAGGAATTATATGTTGGAAAGGCATCTGAAAGTTGATGCCATATCTGGTCCTGTACTAGATGGTGACTCTCAAATGCAAAGAATGGGTTTGAATTCCATTAATGAGCAAGCACACTGCCTGGGCGATGGTAGACACCTAATAAGTGTCTGACAAAAAAATGAATGACAAACAAATGCATAAATGAATGAATGAATGAATCAGAATTAGAGATCATGAATCCAAGACCCATGTTTTGCTCTCTAAAAGAAATGAGGTTAGGCCATTTTTATTCCCAGATGTACTTCTACCTTTCTTATTTGAGAGACACTGAAGGATGAAGAGGAGTCTGTTTGTTAGCCAGGGCCACCTTAACAAAGTACCACAGATTCGGTCCTTAAACAGCAGAAAGTTATTCCGGAGGCTGGAAGTCTGAGATGAAAGTGTCAGTTAGATCGATTTCTTCTGAGGCTTCTCTGCTTGGTTTGTTGATGGCCAGCTTCATCCTGTGTCTTCTCATGGTCTTCCCTCTGTGTCCAAATTTCCTCTTCTTATAAGGACACCACTCAGATTGGATTAGGACCACCCTAATGACCTTATTTGAACATAATTACCTCTTTAAAGACCCTGTATCCAAATTCAGTCACATTCTGAGGTACTGGAGGTTAGGATTTCAACATACGAATTTTGAGGGAGCACCATTCAACCAGTAACAGAGAGGACACTGTGATGAAGATGGGAGTCCTCCTGTTTCATCAGAAATCCCCATCCCCATAATTTTCTCCTAGGCATCTTGATGATTTTTTTATCTGCTTCAAGAAAGTTCTATCCCTGCAGCAGCCCATCAGTCACCAGTCTGAAATTCCTTGCCCAGAGCCCAGACAGGACCATGGCTTTTCTCAGAACTATGCCCTATTACAGTGTTCTTCATACTGACCGTACTGATTGCATTAACTAATCACTGTATAATGTCTCTTTTTTTGAAGGAACTATAATTTAAATTGTTCTTGATATTCATTGGTCTAACATATGTCAGGGTTAAGAGCTGAGCCTCTCAAATTAAACAGATGTAACTTTGAATCTCAACTTTTATACTTCTCAGTGGACAGCTATCAAATTCCCTCAGCTTCTTCATTTTAATTACAATTATGATTATATATAAACATATATACCTATGTATGTAAATATATACATTTTATGTATATTATATAAGACATATTTTATAAGTTTTATAAGATGTATTGTTTCCATATTACATATAAATATAAATATATATTATATATGTAAATGTAGTCATAATGATAGTTCCTACATCATGGATTATTGTGGATAATAAATGAAGTAACCCATTTAAAAGCTACATAGATGAGAATTGTTATTTGAAAATGCTTTGAATGTGTACTATGTGCTAAGCAACAGGGATGTAGAAATAAAAACAGATTTCCTATTCCAAAGAACTCCATCATTTACAAGGGAAATAGCCAAATCATTGTGATAAGTGCTATGAGAGAGGTAAGAATAAGCTACCAGGAGAATGCAAAAGGTGAACACTCACATGAGTTCAGAAGTCTCCCTGGAACAGATAACCTTTTCTCTGAACCTTAAAAGAAGAGAGTGAAAGAGGAGATTGAAGAACTTTAGAGGAACGAACAGTGTATGCAAATCCATGCAGGCATGAGGACCTGCCCTTTGCAGGGAATCAAAACCGGTCTGCATGCTGAGAAGATAAAGCGTGGGGGGAGATGAAACCAGAGGTGGAGAGTGAAGGGGAGCAAGTCTTGAATTTCTACAGTGGGCTGGGTCTGCCTTCAAAGGGAATGATTCATGTGGGAAACTAGGTCAGAGCTGTTTCTGAAGAGGGCGAGGATTAATGGTGATCTATGTGTTACTGTTCTTGTAAAAAAAAAAAAAATTTAATAGTATGACTGTCTTTCTGTAGGTCTGATGCATGCTCCCAGCTTGGTCTTTCGTTTAATTGCCTGCAAAAGACACGAGCACCAACATGATCTGCCTCCACCTTGTTTGTGAGTCATGATGGGAATTCTGAGTAACAGTCCCTGTCACTACGAAACCTTACCTAAGATTAGGCATCGGGAGAAACTGCTGGTGCCAACACCCTTTGTCAGCTATATCTTCCCTCCTTTTTGTCTTATTTTCTCTCTTTTTTCTTCCCCTATTTTTTCATCTTACCTTTCAGTCATCCCTTGGACTTTCTCAAAAGCCTTTCATTAGCCTTTTCAATGTAACTTTGAAACTAACAAAGGTTTCCTACTGTTCATGAGAAGCTGAGAGTCAGAATCAAGACTTTCATTAAGCAGCTTCTGTGTGTTAATTTTGCAACTGTCTGTCATTGCCATTTTTTTTATAGATGAGGAAACTGGCCTTCAGAAATATCAAATGCTTTGCTCTCCAATATCCACGTTCGCCTCTTCCTTACTAGACAACTTTACCTTTCCCAGCCCACTGGCATCTAGGTGGGTCACATGACTAGTTCTTGCCAATGGAATGCAGCGGCAACAATGCATCACCTCCAGCCCAAGGTGTTAGATGGTGTAGGCCTTCTCTATACTTTTGCTTTTTCTTCATCACTTCCCAGGATTCAGTGGAGGACTTCAGGACTCTTGGAGAAGGCAAAGAAGGCCCTGAAGAAAGGACACTGATACCCAAATGACTGTGCGTAGCAAAGAACCCCAACCTCATCAGTCTTCCTGAATCCACCACCAGACTACATTGGACCATGACATGAGCAAGCAATAAAACTTTACACTTTTATGCCACTGAGATTTGGGGATTGTTTGTTATAGCAATTAGCTGATGCTGACTAATACATAGATGGGGCAAGATTTGTGTCAATCAACTAATATTTGTGTAACACCTTCTATGAAAAAGTAGCATCAGTGCATTTCAAAGAATTATATAATAGCTTCCAAGTGAGTGGTATAGAGAATGTATAGATGATTAGGGCTTGGAGAAATGGCTGCCTACAGGATTCCCAAAATAGGAGAGTTTTGAAGTAGGTAGAACTTGAACACTGGCTTAGACATAACTAAATTAAGTAGTTACCTTGGCCGTAAGTATTTTTTTCTCGCTCTTGGATAGTGGCATAGATGAATCTACTTCAATTTGTTCTTATTTTCTCCAAGAATAATCAAAGTCTGAATCTAAAGTTTATTACTCAAAAGATGCCACGTACTTTGGGCCTCACCTAATTCCTGCTTCTTACCTTAGATCAACAGTTTATTTCATTAAAAACAAAACATTCTCGGGGCACCTGGGTGGCTCAGTCGTTAAGCGTCTGCCTTCAGCTCAGATCATGATACCAGTGTGCTGAGATCGAGCCCCGCATTGGGCTCCTCGCTCAGCGGGAAGGCTGCTTTTCCCTCTCCTGCTCCCCCTGCTTGTGTTCCCTCTCTTGCTGTCTCTCTCTCTCTCCGTCAAATAAATAAATAAAATCTTTTAAAAAATTAAAAATTAAAATAAATAAATAAATATAAATAAATAAATAAATAAATAAATAAACCATTCTCTCAAGAGCAGGCTTTGCCAAGAATGTAGTTGTGTCTTCTGGCATGTACATTGTTATGCAAATTAGTGTTTTATTCTGTCATTTAGGTTTATAAGATAATACAGCTGACTAGGACTTTGGAGGGTGTCAGATCCAAACTACTACTTTACGTTTACAGAGGAAGAAACTGAGGCCCAAAAATCAGTGGGCCACAGATGTCAATATGCATGTTTTTTCTCTCCCCTTCCCCTAAACTTTAGGGACTCTAGCAACTTAACTAAATGGTCTAAGTTTCACCCACAAAGTTCAATACAACCTCCATTAATCAAATTATGTGGGAAATAAGGTAATATAGCCTATCAAATTTTCTGATTAAGTGAATTAACAGAGAACATGTTACATATGTATATATGTATTTTTTTTTTTCCTAAAATACACTAGTTCCTCTTTCTTGACTTAGTTAAGACAGTCTGGTGAGCAGAATCAAATGTCTTTTTGGTCAGCAGTGAAAGGGACATCTTGTTCACTTTTCAAATGAGAAAGAAGTTTTTATAATTGTCATGCAATGTAATCTTTACAGATAACTTTTACAATTGTCATCATTTCCTCCATGATATAGATGAGAAAACTAAAGCCCACAGCTCTTGGATGACTTCCTTCAGATCATAGAACTTGTAGTAGAGACAATGACACAGACATCAAGCTCAGTTGCTTCCTTTCTGGGCTCATAGACCACATTTCCCAGGTGCCCTTGTAGGTGGGTTTGACACAGGATGGGGTTCTGGATAATGGAATGCAAGTGGATCATAGAATGTCACTCCTTGGCCTGGTTCATGAACATCTCCCACATGTCTCCTCCATGCTCTTTTCCCTTTTCAGTTGGTTAGAATGGCAATGACTCCCAGGATGAAGCTGGAAGCCATGAACTGAAGATGATGAAACCAGAAATGGAAGGGGACATGGGTCCTTGAATTAATGCATGGCACACAGCCACCTGCTGATAAGTATAGTCATGTTGGACTGTCAATAATGAGAAATAATCTATTATGTTTGATCCATTATGTATTTTGGGGTTTGTTTGTTAAAACAGCTAGTGTTTCCTTAATCAACACGTAGCTTGACAATTGCAGAATCAGAAATACCTGCTGTGGGCAAGATGCTGAGGAAGTGGTAAAGATATGAACATGTTTCTATCTTTTTTTTTTATTCCACCTACAACTGAAATCATATGGTATAAGTTTTTCTCATTCTGACTTACTTCACTTAGCATAATACCCTCTACATTCATCCATGTTGGCATGATCTCATCCTTTTTTAAAAAAAGATTTTATTTATTTATTTGAGAGAGAGAGAGCAGGAAAAGGGGCAGAGAAAAAGAATCTCAAGCAGACTCTGCACTGAGCACAGACCCCCATGTGGGGCTCAATCTCATGACCCTGAGACCATGACCTGAGCTGAAACTAAGAGTTGGATGCTTAATCGACTGAGCCACCTAGGTGCCCTGATTGCATCCTTTCTTATGGCTGAATGGGATTCCATTGTATAGATACCACATCTTCCTTATCCAGTCTTCTGTTGATGGACATGTCATAGGGGTTTGGGCAAAATGGGTGAAGAGGGTTGGGAGACACAGGCTTCCAGTTATGGGATGAATAAGCCATGGAACTAAAAGGCACAGCATAGGGAATACAGTCAATGATATTATAATAGTTATGTATGGGGACAGATGGTGGCTACACTTGTGGTGAATATAGCATAATGTATAAATGTGTTGAATCACTATGTTGCACACCTGAAACTAATGTAACAGTGTGTGTCAACTATACCCAATTTAAAAAAAAAAAATCAAAAACTAAAAAAAAAAGATATGAACATGAATGAAAACAGTTTGGGAACTTGAGAAGCTTTACAGCTCAAGGGAACCTGAGATATGGGCAGAAATCATGTAATACAACATACAAATGAAAATATATGTGCACAGAAAAATATACATGAAAAGACATAGGAATTAAGAAAACAAATAAGTAGTGCTCTTGTGCAGTGAGGGACAACTTTCAGGAGGAGGACAGGGTCTTTGGACTGGGAGGATGGGTAGCATGCAGAAACAGAATTCTCATCGGGAAATAAAGGAATGAAAACAAGGAAAAGCATAGCACAGCGAGTTGTTCAATGGGATGGAGACGACATATAAGAACAAATGTAATGGTAGGAAAGAGCATCATTGTGAAAGACATTAAATGCCGGACTAATGACTTGGAGGATCATTTATGTGTTTGGCTAAGGGCTGTCACCAAAACCTGTTGACTGAAAATTCTCAAGTGAATAGCCAGTCATGCCCTCAGAGTTTGATGACCGTTTATGGGGATGGTTTATCACCCCTTGGAGCTCACATCACAGAGAGTTTTTGTTTCTGAGAGCTGGTCTCCTAGAACTTAAGTAGACAAAAAAGATCAGAGATTGTTTGGTGGGGGGAATGAAGGGAGAGGGAAGAAAAAGCATCCAGAAGCAGTCCACCTTGGCCAGGATCCAGACTACGAATGAGGGTGAAGATAAAATGATCCAAAGAGCTTTTAGATCCTGTTCCATTTAGGCTTTGCTCAGAGGAAGTATGTTGAGAGCTTTTTTCTCCTAGAAATACATATATATGGAAATAACAAAGTTGGCATTGAATGTCATGGCAGAGAAGACCATGCTGGGGAAACCGTGTGCTTTGAAATCAGGTCACTTAGAAAAATATTCCTGCAAAGTAAAAGCTTAAACAAAGCTAGTAATTTAGGTACTTTTCACGGTCTGACTTATTGGTTCTTCTTCTACTAAAAACTAGGAAAGGCACTTTCTGGGTACATATCTCTTCAAAGTTCATTTGAGGGTCTCTTTCATTATTTTTATGGTGTACACATGGGTCTCAAGCTGTAAGTGTCCTTTTTATCACTGAAAAGTGATAAAAGTAGCTAGAAGGAAAAAAAAGCCATCCAGCTGCTCAGTCTGTTTGTGCCAAATCGGGTCTTTTCTGAACACAGTTCTCATCCATCAAGATATCCCAGATGTACAGAAGGGTCAAGCAGAAAGAGATGGTGACAACTCTGAATTTTAACTTTTTAAAAAAGATGTATCAGTTTGGTATTAGATCCTTCTTGGCTGGGGAAAACAGGTATCCTCATCCCCCAAGTCATGTTAAATTTCCCTATAGGGATGTCAATCCAACATGTCCATTGTTCCAGAGAACAGGCACTGAAAGATGGCAGAGGAGTAGGGGACCCTATTCCAGCCTGTTCCTGGAATTGAGCTGGATATCTACCAGTCCACTCTGAACATCCAAGAAATCAGCCTGAGATGTAAGAAGATAGATCTGGATCTCTGTAAACAGAATATCGCAGGCAGTTGGTTTTGAGGTAGGAAGCACGGAGCCATGATTCCACGGGCAGATATTGGAAGATAAAAGGCAGGGGGAGGGAGCCAGCCCATAGGGATGGCTGCACCGCCAGTGAGTGATAGCCTCCTGAGCTGGGGACGGGGCACAGACTCGCAGACCGGTAGCAGCGGGGAAAGAACTTTAGGGCAGCCCCCCAGACGAAACCCAGAGAGGAGGGGCCGAGCATGCAAACTGGGGGCGGCTGGCGGTTTTAGAAGCACAAAGGGCAGAGACATGCCCTGACCTGGAGGCGAGGACTGGGAGCACTGCTGAGGGGCGCACAACCCAGGACGCTGCAGTTTATAGCAGCACAGACATAAATGGAGACACTGTGGCCTGGAGAGCTCACTGAAGCACAGACTGTGATCTCTCTGCTCTGAAGCAGAAGGTTGGAAATTGTCTCTTCTGCTCTGACACTCGGAAGAGACACAGAAAGCCACCAGGGAAAGCCACCAGAGAACAAAAGTCCCCCAAAACCGGTTTCCACTGAGCCCATCCGCCTGCCACAGGGGGCAGGGCAACTCTGCCCAAACAGGGTTGCCTTAGTAACAGTGAGCCAGGCCCCTCCCCCAGAAGACAGGCTGGGAGAAAAAGAGGCCAGCAACCCTAAGGCCCCTAGAAAACAGGTGCATCTTGCTTGGGTTCTGGTCAATAATTTGGACTCTATGCATTCCCTCAACCACCCATCAACAGAATGACTAGGAGGAGGAACCCCCAAAATAGAAAAGACTCAGAGACTATGACTTATGCACCAGATTTACAAATGGATTCAGATATAAACAAAATGTCGGAGATGGAATTCAAGCTAGCAATTGTGAAGACAATATCTAGAATGGAGAAATCAATTAACGGCAACATAGAGTCTCTAAGGGCAGAAATGAAAGCTGATTTAGCAGAACTTAAAAATGCTATCAATGAGATCCAGTCTAATCTAGATGATCTAACAGCTAGGGTAAGCAGGGCAGAAGAACGAATTAGTGACCTAGAAGACCAATTAATAGATAAAAAGGGAAAAGAGGAGGCCAGGGAAAAACAACTCAGAATCCATGAAAATAGAATCAGAGAAATAAGTGACACCATGAAACATTCCAATGTCAGAATTATTGGAATCCCTGAGTGGGTGGAGAGAGAGAAAGGACTAGAAGATATATTTGAGCAAATCGTAGCTGAGAACTTCCCTAATCTGGAGAATGAAACAAACATTCGTGTCCTAGAGGCAAAGAGGACCCCTCCCAAGATCAAGGAAAACAGGCCAACACCCCGGCATGTAATAGTAAAACTCGCAAATCTTACAACCAAGGAAACCATCTTAAGGGCAGTTAGGGGGAAGAGATTCCTTACGTACAGAGGGAGGAATATCAGAATAACGTTAGACCTATCCACAGAGACCTGGCAAGCCAGAAAGGCCTGGCAAGACATAGTCAGGGTACTAAATGAGAAGAACATGCAGCCAAGAATACTTTATCTGGCAAGGCTGTCATTTAGAATGGATGGAGAGATGCAGAGCTTCTGAGACTGGCAGAAACTGAAAGAATATGTGACCACTAAGCAGGCCCTGCAAGAAATATTAAGGGGGTTCTATAAAAGGAGAAAGACCCCAAGAGTGATATACAACAAAAATTTAGAGGGACAATCTATAAAACCAAGTTCTTCCCAGGCAACATGATGACAATTAATTCATATTTTTCAATAATCACTTTCAATGAGAATGGCATAAATGCTCCCATAAAACGGCACAGGGTTGGAGATTGGATAAAAATACAGGACCCATCCATATGCTGTCTACAAGAGACTCATTTTGGACCTAAAGTTACATCCAGACTGAAAGTGAAGGGATGGAGATCCATCTTCCATGCCAACAGACCTCAAAAGAAAGCTGGGGTAGCAATTCTCATATCAGACAAATTAGATTTTAAACTAAAGACTGTAGTTAGAGACACGGAAGGACACTATATCATTCTTAAAGGGTCTATCCAACAAGAAGATCTAACAACTGTAAATATCTATGCCCCCAACATGGGAGCAGCCATCTACATAAGCCAACTGTTAACCAAAATAGTCATATTGATAACAATACGTTAATTGTTGGAGACCTCAATACTACATTCTCAGCAACAGACAGATCATCGAAGCAGAAAATCAACAAAAAAACAAGAGCTTTGATTGACACACTGGACCAGATGGACCTCATAAATATATACAGAACATTCCACCCTAAAACAACAGAATACTCATTCTTCTCGAGCGCACATGTAACTTTCTCCAGAATAGACCACACACTGAGTCACAAATCAGGTCTCATCTAATACCAAAAGACTGAAATTATTCCCTGCATATTCTCAGATCATAATGCTTTAAAACTGGAACTCAATCACAAGAAAAAATTTGGAAGAAATTCAAACACTTGGAAGCTAAAGACCACTCTGCTCAAGAATGTTTGGGTCAACCAGGAAATCAAAGAAGAACTTAAACAGTTCATGGAAACCAATTAGAATGAAAACACATTGGTCCAAAACCTATGGGATACTGCAAAGGTGGTCCTAAGGGGGAAATATATAGCCATCCAAGCCTCACTCAAAAAAATAGAAAAATCCCAAATTCACCATCTAACTCTACACCTTAAAGAATTAGAGGAAAAGCAACAAACGATACCTAAGCCATGCATTAGAAGAGAAATAATATAGATTAGAGCAGAGATCAATGAATTAGAAACCAGAAACACAGTAGATCAGACCAACGAAACTAGAAGTTGGTTCTTTGAAAGAATTAATAAGATCGATAAACCACTGGCCAGACTTATCCAAAAGAAAAGAGAAAGGACCCAAATTAATAAAATTATGAATGAAAGGGGAGAGATCACGACTAACACCCAGGAAATAGAAACAATTATTAGAAATTATTATCAACAACTATATGCCAATAAGCCGAGCAACCAGGATAAAATGGTTGCCTTCCGGGAAACCTATAAACTCCGAAGACTGAAACAGGGAGAAATTGACAACCTGAATAGGCCAATAACCAGTAACGAGATTGAAGCAGTGATCAAAAACCTCCCAAAAAACAAGAGTCCAGGGCCTGATGGATTCCCTGGGGAATTCTACCAAACATTCAAAGAAGAAATAATACCTACTTTCCTGAAGCTGTTTCAAGAAATAGAAACAGAAGGAAAGCTTCCAGACTCACTCTATGAGGCCAGCATTACCTTAATCCCCAAACCAGGCAAATACCCCATCAAAAAGGAGAATTTCAGACTGATATCCCTGATGAATATGGATTCCAAAATCCTCAACAAAATCTTAGCTAATAGGATCCAACAATACATTAAAAGGATCATCCACCACGACCAAGTGGGATTTATCCCCGGGATGCAAGCGTGGTTCAACATTCGCAAATCAATCAATGTGATAGAACACATTAACAAGAGGAGAGAGAAGAACTATATGGTCCTCTCAACTGATGCAGAAAAAGCATTTGACAAAATACAACATCCTTTCTTGATTAAAACTCTTCAGAGTATAGGGATAGAGGGAACATTCCTCGAGTTCATAAAATCCATCTATGAAAAACCCACAGCAAATATTATCCTCAATGGGGAAAAGCTGAAAACCTTTCCCTTAAGATCAGGAGCACGTCAAGGATGCCCACTCTCGCCACTATTGTTCAACATAGTACTAGAAGTCCTAGCAACAGCAATCAGACAACAAAAAGAAATAAAAGGTATTCAAATTGGCAAAGAAGAAGTCAAACTCTCTCTTTTCACAGATGACATGATACTTTATGTGGAAAACCCAAAAGACTCCACCCCCAAATTACTAGAACTCATACAGCAATTCAGAAATGTGGCAGGATACAAAATCAATGCACAGAAATCAGTTGCTTTCTTATACACTAACAATGCAACTGTAGAAAGAGAAATTAGAGAAATGATTCCATTTACAACAGCACCAAAAATTGTAAGATACCTCGGAATAAACCTAACCAAAGAGGTAAAGGATCTATACTCTAGGAACTACAGAACACTCATGAGAGAAATTGAAGAAGACACAAAAAGATGAAAAAACTTTCCATGCTCATGGATTGGAAGAATAAACATTGTTAAAATGTCTATGCTACCCAGAGCAATCTATACCTTCAATGCCATCCTGATCAAAATTCCAATGACATTTTTCAAAGTGCTGGAACAAACAATCCTGAAATTTGTATGGAATCAGAAAAGACCCTGAATCACCAAGGAAATGTTGAAAAAGAAAAACAAAGCTGGGGGCATTCACGTTGCCCGATTTCAAGCTATATTACAAAACAGTGATCACCAAGACAGCATGGTACTGGCACAAAACCAGACATATAGACCAATGGAACAGAATAGAGAGCCCAGATATGGACCCTCAACTCTATGGTCAAATACTCTTCTACAAAGCAGGAAAAAACATGCAATGGAAAAAAGACAGTCTCTTCAATAAATGGTGCTGGGAAAATTGGACAGCCACATGCAGAAGAATGAAACTCGACCATTCTCTAACACCATTCACAAAGATAAACTCAAAGTGGATGAAAGACCTCAATGTGAGACAGGAATCCATGAAAATCCTAGAGGAGAACATAGGCAGTAACCTCTTTGACATCGGCCACAGCAAATTCTTTCAAGATTCATCTCCAAAGCCTAGTGAAACAAAAGCAAAAATGAACTTTTGGGACTTCATCAAGATAAAAAGCTTCTGCACAGCAAAGGAAACAGTCAACAAAACAAAGAGGCAACCCACAGAATGGGAGAAGATATTTGCAAATGACACTACAGATAAAGGGCTGGTATCCAAGATCTATAAAGAACTTCTCAAACTCAACACCCAAAAAACAAATAATCAAGTCAAAAAGTGGGCAGAAGATATGAAAAGACACTTCTCTGAAGAAGACATACAAATGGCTAACAGACACATGAAAAAATGTTCATCATCATTAGCCATCAGGGAAATCCAAATCAAAACCACATTGAGATACCATCTTACACCAGTTAGAATGGCAAAAATGGACAGGGAAAGAAACAATAAATGTTGGAGAGGTTGTGGAGAAAGGGGAACCCTCTTACACTGTTGGTGGGAATGCAAGTTGGTACAGCCACTTTGGAAAACAGTGTGGAGGTGCCTCAGAAAATTAAAAATAGAGCTACCCTATGACCCAGCAATTGCACTACAGGGTATTTACCACAAAGACACAGATGTAGTGAAAAGGGCCATATGCACCCCAATGTTCATAGCAGCAATGTCTGCAGTAGCCAAACTGTGGAAAGAGCCAAGATGTCCTTCAACAGATGAATGGGTAAAGAAGATGTGGTCCATATATACAATGAAATATTACTCAGCCATCAGAAAGGATGAATACCCAACTTTTACATCAACATGGATGGGACTGGAAGATTATGCTAAGTGAAATAAGTCAAGCAGAGAAAGTCAATTATCATATGTTTCCACTTATTTGTGGAACATAAGGAATAGCATGGAGGACATTAGGAGAAGGAAGGGAAAAATGAAGGGGGGAATCGGAGGGAGAGATGAACCATGAGAGACTATGGACTCTGAGAAACAAACTGAGGGTTCTAGAATGGAGGGGGCTGGGGAGATGGGTTAGCCCGGTGAGGTGTATTAAGGAGGGCACATACTGCATGGAGCACTGGGTGTTATATGAAAACAATGAATCATCGATCATTGCATCAAAAACTGGTGATGTATGGTGACTAACATAACATAATAAAATAAAATAAAATAAAATAAAATAAAATAAAATAAAATAAAATAAAATAAAAACAGAACAGGCACTGGTATCACATCATGTCTATGTAGAGGGGAGAGAAGGGAAAAGGAACAGCTAACAGTCATTTCACATATCCTACATCCCACATGCTTTATATTTATTATTTAACCATGAAAAACACCCTCTAATAGAAGAATCCCTTCTACCAACTTCTACAGAATAGGAAACCAATGTTTAGTGAACTTAAGGGACTTGATCAAAGTCATATAATTGTATAGAATAGAGACAAAAACAAGGTTGTCCTGGCTTGAGCATTCATGCCATTAAGTTGCTTATGACCGAGAATGCAATCCAAATGTAGAGCTTTCATGAAATGTCCTAAGAAGATAAACCAGCCATATATACGAAAGTGTTCCATAGCATAGTGTCAATCATCCATAAATATTGAGTAAAACTAATGCAAAGTCATACTCAGATGAGATTATTTTAAGAGTGCGTCCAGGAAAGTTTAGATTCGCTGAGATCTGAGCCTGCTCATTTACAGATATGATTAATTTGTAAACAGCATCATTACAGTATGAATATTATAGTACGGAATACTATAATATTTTGCTGTGAAAGCTACTGTCATGCTCTTTTATTAATGCATTTATTTCAAAAGATACTCTTCCAAGCTCGTTGCCTTTAAGTCTAAATAATCCTAATTAAATATGATTCTTGACAGATTTATGCACAAAGCTGGTCCCTCTTGGTTTCACTCAGATATACATTCACCCAGTACTTACTGAATACCTCCCATGTTTTAGAATCAAGATGCTAAAGCTTGTTTTCCAGAAATTTACAGTCTCATGGGAGAAAAACACAATCGTGAAATAGCAGAGCAAGTGCTATGATACAGATTCTGTGCGAGGCATGGGATCAGGAAAGGGGCACATACATCACTAGGGAGAGTCCTCATAGAAATGGTGACACCAAGCAAACAAGCCTCTGAAGGGGAAGGAGGAGACAGCAAGGTGGACAGTCTAAGTGAGGTGTCACGGATCAAGACAAAAATGTGTTCAAAGGCTCAGGAAAGTGACAGAACATGTGGGGTCTTATCTAGTTTATTGGAGAGTGGCAGGAGATGAAGTTGGACAAGTAAACAGGAGACAGACCAAGAGGGTGAGCTTCGAATGCCTTGGGGTCCACTAAACACGTTAAAATTTGCTTTCTCTTTTCTACATTTTAGAGATTACATATTTAAGCTTTGCTTTCTCTTTCAAAGCACTGTCTTGCTACTCACTTTACGACCATTTGGGCTCCTTCTGACATGGGTCATTACCAGGGACT
Organism: Halichoerus grypus; assembly: GCF_964656455.1. Classification (NCBI taxonomy): domain Eukaryota; kingdom Metazoa; phylum Chordata; class Mammalia; order Carnivora; family Phocidae; genus Halichoerus; species Halichoerus grypus. The sequence continues at coordinate 11,300,970 of NC_135714.1, forward strand.
CAGATCTTTACTTGCTCAATCCTCCGTCGCATGGTTTTGCAAGAGAGGGTCTCCAGTCCCTCTCACAGAATAGACACGACGATGAAGGTTGGAGACCCTACTTTTCTCCTAAATCCTTCATAATAAAGACCTTTCATCAAATGCTAAAGAAATGCCAGCATTCAGAAAGTACTTGGTGACTTCTTGAGGGTAGCGAGATGCTATATGCAAAGTACCATGGCAGATGGCTGAGGGGCATCGAAAACAACATCCTTCTTGAGAAACACTAGAACACCAGGTCATCACCACCTCACACAGTCCTGTCGGAAGCCAAGAATTAAGACTGGACACATTGTCAGGGTCATTTCAGATCCGAGAATCCTGCTTCTCTGATGATATTGTTAATAAAAATAGCACCTTTTTGTGAGACTTGCACAGTTTTCAGAGCTCGCTCACCTCTGACCTCCTCAGAGCAGCTGATGGGTGAGGCAGAACTCGTAGGGCCAAGGGTGCTCCTACCCAGACCTCGTGGTAAGATGACATTTTAAATGGACATAGGAGATACCAAACAACACATGATCCATCTCTCTGTGTTTGATACTGAAGGATGGTTTCATAGAGAACAGAGCTGGCCTCCACATTTCTACACTTAAAATTTAAGAATATTCCAAGGATATCCTATTATTCTTGTATAATCTATCATTTGTATTTGTTTATAAAAACACTTAAAGCTATTTAGATTTTTAGCTTGTTTCTACCATGGAGAAAGATGCTTTAAATTTTGCCATTTTCCCCAATATACCTTAAATTTTCCTTTTATTTGCACTAAACTTAGCTTTTTATAAATGCAAGCAGTATTCCATAATTAATGTGATATCACTATTAACAAAGAGAATGTGTTTCAGAGACATATTCATTTGAGAGAAACATAATAATCAGAGATAGAAACTTGGAGGAACTTTCCAGAAAACAATAGATAGAACCAGGAATTAGAAATCATACAATGTGTGTGAGCTAGGGGAAGAGAAGAGGGCAGGACTTAGGTAAAGGTATCCTTTCCCAAAGTGAATTCTGTGGAACCAACTCTGCTACCTGTTTCTCAGAAGAAAATTGAGCTCTTATGGTCAAATAAGTTGAATATGTCACTTCTGAGGGTATGCATATTAGCCTAATAAAGTCTCTGAGAAGTCCTGCAGTAGAGAAATTTGCAAAACTTTATTTGATTCAGAGTTTTGCTAAATTTCTTTTAGCACAGATACTTATTTTTCCCATATATAGCTCTGAACTTGGGTTCCATAAAATATACTTTGAGAAATGCTGTTTTGAAGTTAAGGAAAATGAGAGAGGCTGACCTACATTTTTGGCAGAAAAGGAGACCTACCAACACTCTTATCAAATACAAAAAGGTATTTTGCAATGTCCTTCTCAGAAGGTCTTTTAAAAATAAGCATGGCGAGATATTTGGGGAGAGGTGTACTGACTCCTGCAACTTACCTTGAAATGTGTTAAAAACAAGTTGAAATGATGGATGGACAGAGGGATAGATAGTGACAAAGTAAGCATAATAAAATATTAATTGTAGAATCTAGGTGGTAGGTACATTCATTATTCACTGCAATTCTTTTTTTTTTTTTTACTCTTCTGAAGGTTTGAAAAATTTTTAGATCAAATGTTGAGAAGAAAAAGAATACATATCCAGTATGTATCAGCACCTGCACGAAGTATGGCTTAGAAGGAGGTAGAAAGATTTGTTGAGTTTTCAACTTTCCACTATGGTTCCCATCTATTGGCCACATACCAAGGACTATACAGGACAGTTTACATGCACATATTATCTCATTTAATATTCAAAGCAAATGAAAAGGAAATTTGGGGATCTCCATTTTAACGATGAGACAAGTAAGACCTCATGGGTAACTAAGACTCGTGACAAAATTCACTCTGGTTAAGCCATGTTTTTCATGCCCCGTGTATGAGGTGCCCAAATTATCATTCCCTTTTATCTTCCCATCTCCTTGTTCACTCAGGAAAACAGAGCAATGCTGGGGGGAATTTCCGCCTCCCTCCAGGCTCCTATCCCTCCCTACTCTTCAGCCTTATGCTATAGTTAAGTTATTTTATAGATCAATGGCGGGGAGAAGCAGAAAAGTAGAGGTGAGCTATCTACCTTAGAAAGAGTCAAGATTTACTGCAAGGAGGGGGGCAAAAAACAGGGAGAAGAGGCAAAGATATGAGGCCATGGGGTACATGTGTGGATCGTGGTAGAGGGCAGGGAGATGAGGGAGGAAGAGAAAAAGATTTCAGGGCAGTTTGGGGAGGTAGATGAGAGCAAGAGAAATGAAAGGGAGGGATTTCAAAACATGCTGTGATGAGATTCTCTTTAATATTCTTTGAGAGGCGTGGAATAGATTGTGGTTACTTTTATGTCTTTGTTTTCTAGATTGTATTTTTTGACTGTGATATTTCGTACACAAAAAAGATTTATTTATCTATTTGAGAGAGAGAGAGAGTATGAGTGGGAGGGCCAGAGGGAGAGAGAGAGAGACTCTCAAGAAGACTCCACACCCAGCACAGAGCCAGTGCAGGGCTTGGTCTCATGACCCTGAGATCACAACCTGAGCTGAAATGAAGAGTCAGAGGCTTAACCAACTGCACCACCCAGGCACCCCATCTGTGATATTTCTTTTAAAAAATGTGTATAGGAAGGAGATCGTTGTTGTTGTATTAACCTCAGAGGAGGCATACCTCACATTGACCTATTACATCAGTGATACGTGACTTCATCACATGGTGGGGAATCGCAGGATTGGATCCTGGGAGGGATGAGTGTTGGCAAAGTACAGGCAACAATATGGGACAGACATCCTCCTTCTCTTCTTATAACTTGTGAACTCGGGTAAGTTAGCTAACCACTCAATGCCATCATGCCAGTCAAATGGCCTTAATTGTGGAGATCTTTGACTAATTTTTCCTGGTGTTCCTAGAGTCAACATAAATGCCAGCTTACTGAAGTGTTACTTGAAATAGGTAACTAAAACCTCTAGTACCGGGGAAGAGAGGCCTGACTTTAGCCACCAAACAAGATCAGTCTTGGGCTTGCTTTCTGGATCCTTCAGCCCTGTAGCCCCCCAAAACTGAAAGACTTTTAGTCTTTAGCCCAGCCATTGAAAGCCCATGATTTTAGGTCTTTATACTGCACCAGGAATTTAGAACTGTATGTTTAATATTGTCCTTCCTTACACTATCCACTTCCATCTGAAGCAACTGCTCACTCACGTGGTCTTAGAATTTCTTAGTCCAGGGCGCCTGGGTGGCTCAGTCAGTTAAGCATCTGCCTTTGGCTCAGGTCATGATCCCGAGGTCCCGGAATCGAGTCCCGCATCAGGCTCCCTGCTTAGCGGGAAGTCTGCTTCTCTCTCTCCCTCTCTCTCTCTGTCAAATAAATAAATAAAATCTTTAATAAAAAAAAAGAATTTCTTAGTCCAGGTTCTTCGGCACTGCCGACGAGGTCCCCACACCTCACCTTCACTGGTTGCTTTATTACCACTGACCATGTGTGATAACTGGATCAGTTGTTTTGCCACTGGTCCGGTCAGCAGAGTCCCAGCCCTGGAGCTGGATTTTCACTCTCCATGACCCTAACCAGGCCAAATAAGCAAACCTCATCTCATCCATTTCCAAGAGCCTACTGCTACAACCATGCCACTTCTGGTCCTGATGAATGCAACATCAGAGTTCTTTACCGCAAACAATTATGCTGGATAATCTAAGCAGAAACCAAATTTATCAAAAGCGTATGGGTTGATAGTGGGGAGGCTGTGCCTGCGTGGGTAGGAGGTACAATGGGAAATCTCTGTACCTTCTGCTCAGTTTTCCTATGAACCTAAAACTGCTCTAAAAAAGGTAGTCTAAAAAAAAAAAAAAAGCACTTTGGATAACAGAGGCTTTCTAGAGAAGTCAGGGAACCAGACTTAGAGGCTACACAAGAAAAATGCAAGCCTCAGTACTGGCCCCCAAGCTGCCATTGCCTCTGGAGGGACACTGGATGCTGCTCCCAGAAACTTTACTACGCCACCTCCGTAAGCCAGTCGTAGTTGTTGTTAGTGTCACTGTCTCTCCTAATGGCCAGAAGGGAGTTAAATATGGTCCCTGATTTTGAAGGCCATTAGCTTCCCATTCAAAGTCAGGGGACAGTTCTGAATGAGGGAGCCTAAGTCATTTGTTGTCTTAGAATGGTTTCCCCAGAAGTAGACTCTGAGCTAAAGATTAGTATGCAAGTGATGTATTTAAAAAGAGCTTAATAATATATGTTCTAATATGAGAAAATACAGTATATGATATAATAATAAAATAATCTCATACAGATTTAATTCTTGCATTTGGGAGTCAGTAGAGTGGAGTAGAAAACTGCAATTAGAATATCTTCAGTTTAGATGTGACACTAACTGGCTATATTTAAGTAGGGTAGCCAGAAAGAAAAAAAAAAAAAAGAAAGAAAAAAATGCAGAACACCAGTTAAAGTTGTACTTCAGATAAATGACAAGTTATTTCGTAGTGTTAAGTATATTCCAAATATTGCATGGGATATATATGTCCTAAAAGTTGTTCATCGTTTATCGGACATTTAAATTTAACGGGGCTTTCTGTAGTTTGTTTGCTAAATCTGGCAACCCTGTATTTGAGTCACTTAACTTCTCTGATCTGATTTCCTGTCTGCAAAATGGTCTCCTCTCCCGTTCGACCACAGGAGACTCTCAGTGAACAGCTGTGACTTCAGATTTTCTAGGACAGTTTACTCCTAATGTGGCAGAATAGGAGACAGGATATCTTGAAAACTCAAGAGGTCAGGTGTTTTTATATTTTCTCCTTTTGTGAAACCTGATCCAGACAAATTGTTCCTTTACCGATGGAAGCCCGTAAGACGTGAGCCGCATTGTCTGCGTTACAGCGGACTGCTTCCCCAGCTGGTCAGCACGCATTATTCCCTGGGCTCAGCCAGGCTCCCGGCTTGCGGCAAGCAGCTGATGGCGAGATGGGGCTGCTCGGTCCCTACATTCTTCCCAACAGCATCTCCTCCCCTTGCCTCTTCTGTTCATGATGTTAAAAAAAAAAAAAGTCACAACCTCCACTTTATTGAGCAGCTGTTTCTCTGGGACTAATCTCTCGCTATGGGGAAACCCACAAAAAGTGAGGCTGAGACGAGGTTGCACATAATAACCACAGAACTCTGATTTTTTCGGTCAGAGAATAATTTGTTAGGCTTATTAGTTTTCAAATGTTTGGGTTCTATCATTTCTAGGGATCCTTGGAAGAAAGGAGGAAGCAATATTATGTGCTCGGTCTGTGATCTTGAAATCCAATTCCTCACAGCGAAGCTTGTGAAATGCTTTCTGCAGACTCTCACTTAGTCATCCTGGTAACTGGAGTCAGGGCGCAGTACAGCGTGCACCTGCCCCCAAAGCAGCCTTGATTCGCGGCAGCCTGGAGCTGACCCGTCAAGGTCGAGTGGCCGCCTTTGGCAGAGCTGGGAGAAGAGCCTGCCTCTCCTGTCTTGTGAGTGGCCTTTCCCCACTGCTCGCTGCTGACCCCAGGGATACAAGACACTGAGTGAAGTCTGGGTCTCCACGTTCTGATCTGTTCTGGTCTTGGTCTGGGTCTTCTCCCCAGGACTCCTACGTGTTACGGTGAGGGCCTGGGCTCGGTGTAAAAACATGGCTCAGATGTCCCAAGGAAGTTAAACTCAAGCTCTTGGAAGGAGCCTTGCACAGGAGTTAGTAACTTACTGTGGGTGTTGACTCCTAAATTCTATTTTCATCTGTCCACGTGTCAATGAATTATTGAGCCATGTCTCAATTTGGATCACCCAGAATCGACCCAAAGACAAGGATATGCATGAAAAGGACCGCTTGGCTCTCCTGTGAAGGGGCGCACAATTGACTGACAGCCCCAGGCTCTGCCCTTCTGGATCCACCTCCTCATCAGTGGGGAAGCCACACTTCTCATGGGCTAGTGACTGAACACGGTGGGGTTCTACACAGTCCCTTTGCTGTGTGACACGGGATTCTTCAACTAACTGACTTTCACTCAAGGACTCTCTATCTGCATGGTCAGAACCTTCTCAGAACTGCACTACAGGCCAGGAATCTTCCTAGCCAGACCTCCTTCCTCCCTCTTCTTCCCAGGGGGGCTCTGTATCTCTGTCTGAAGATTCCCCCTGCCTACTCTCCTCCTCCTCTTTTTCCAGTACAGCATCTCCCCCTCAGTAACGTCCTTGTTCATTTGAACACATCTTCACATTTCCTCGGAGGAGGAGGAGAACCTCAGCACGGAGGCCGTACCAGGAAGCATGGAGACTGACAGGGGAGGAGAGGTAGGGAAGAGGGGAGGACAGTAGAGGGTGTTGACACAGCTACCACTGTGGGCAACTGGAGGAGGCTCAGCCCTGCCCAGAACCTTCCAGAAACCTGCGTGCAGCTCACTTCAGAATTAGATCTCCAAGGGACAAGAAGCCTAGAATATGTATTCACAGCTCTCCCCTCCCTGAGTGGGGGTCCCTCCAGGGACATTAACTATCTTGCAGTTAGTACTTCCAGATGCCTGCATTGCTTCTCAGGGGTGACTCTGGGACGGGGCCAAGCAATCCAATTTCAGAGCCCAAGTTCTTAATCACTAAACTATGCTCCTTAAACTTGTTACATTTGAAAGCTTGAGTTTCCCATTCAAGTACTAACCAGGCCCGACCCTGCTTAGCTTCCGAGATCATTGAAACCAACATGGTATCCAACAGTTACGTTTTTTCTCCGCCCATATTAGGAACAATTTGCCAATAAACCTCTTTCTTACTAAAATGTTCCATATTGGTAGGTGGAAAATCTATCCAGCTAGTGTTAGAAGGCCCAGCTACTTGTCAGCTGTGTGAGCTTGGGTGGAAGACTTAACCTCTCTGTGCTTCAATTTCTTTATCGATCAAAAGCAGATGGTAGTCACAGAATTATTTTGAGGACTTTTGGCACCCATGTATGTGAAGGAGTTTTAGAAACTGTAAAGTGCTATCCAAATGGAATGGATTATATTTCTTGAATAACCTCAGACTTTCTCACTACTTCCCTGCTCTGCTCTGTTTCTGAAACAAATGCCTACATTGTCTTGTCTGGCCTTCCCCTGCTCCCACCCCTGCTGTGTTATAGGAGACCTCTTCTGATTACAAAACTGATTTCACAATCTCTACAGTACAGGATGTTTCGTTCTAGTCCAGCATAGCTTAGATAACACAGCTTTAAGAGTTTGCAATTCATCCTTCATTGATCAATGTTCTTGACTGTTACACGCTTGCCTGAACCCTGTTGTAACGCCAGAGGCTCAAGAACAATGAATGGTTTCATGTCTCTCTCATGTCACTTAGGCAGCTATTTCTTAACCCCCTCTTCCTAAGGAGGTCCCTAAATCCTACTTCGTCATTCCCCTCCTTGAGACTCTGCTGAAAGCGAAGCCCTCTCTCCTTAGGAAAAAATAAAAGTGAAAACGTATCAGCCTGTACACACACAGAGACACACACACACACAGACACACACACACACACACACATCAGGTACAATTTTGCGGGGATTTACAGCCCCCCTGAAACCCACAGACTGCAGCTCTGCGGTAAAATGTCTGGTCTCTTCTGTGAGCTGGATGGAGTTTTTAAACAATGGTTGTATGTGAAGTGTCTAACAGTGATGCTCATCCACAGCAAGTGCTCAGTAAATATGGGAAGAAACACACATTTTCCAGAAACAGTACAAAGACCCGGGAAATGTTCAGACAGAGAGACAGACAGAGGCTGGGCAGCTTAAAACAGAGGTTCTACAAGAAAGAGGTTTGTTTTCGACACTGGAAGAGGTTGGTGTTGGTTCTCCCTCTGCTGGCCCATGGTTAACACACACTCTTTGTTTTGATTCCAGTTGAGTGTTGGTGTGGTCCTGGGAGAAGCTCACAGAGACAAAGGTGGGAGATGAGGAGTTAGGGGGCTCATGGGTTAGTTCTGAGACAGGGAACATACCAGAAAAGCTAAGGACAAGGCAGGCAATGTGTCTGTCCCTTTGTTTCTCTGCCTTTGCTTATAAGTAGTAACTTTGCATTTGCGGAGTAAATCCTTCTGGGCATCTGCTATATGCAGAGGCGTCATGATACAACCTGAAGAAGGCACAGCCAGACCCACGAAAGCTGGGGCTCCTCATCAAAGGTTTGCCTTTACTTTCTGACTTACAGTTTCAGTCGAACTCAGAGGGCACAGGTTTACACTGCATGGGGGAATGGTGAAGAGTAAGGGCTTTGAGCTTCTGACTCAGCTCTGCCCTTACTAGTGGAATGATTGCTCCACTGGAGCTTGAGCAGTCTGCACCTCAGTTTGCTCATCTATAAAATGGGGCTTAATCGTAGTTCCTACCTCATAGCATTGTTATGAGGATTAAATAGTATGTTGGATGTGTACTGGAAGGTCTAGCAATAAAAAGAACTTAATAAGTGGTAGCTATTAGCATTATTTTTATTCTAATATAAGAATAGTATTTTATAGCTTTGTAATAGAGCTTGAAGTAGAGGCAGAGGCTCATAGGGGAAGAGAGGAAAAAATGAAACAAGAAGAAACCAGAGAGGGAGACAAACCACAAGAGACTCTTAATCTCAGGAAACAAACCGAGGGTTGCTGGAGTGGTGGGGGGTGGGAAGAATGGGGTGGCTGGGTGATGGACATTGGGGAGGGTATGTGCTATGGTTAGTGCTGTGAATTGTGTAAGACTGATGAATCACAGACCTGTACCTCTGAAACAAATAATACATTATATGTTAATTAAAAAAAAAAAAAGAATAGTATTTTAGGGACTCCTGGGTGGCTCAGTCAGTTAAGCGTCTGACTCTTGATCTTGGCTCAGGTCATGATCTCAGGGTTGTGAGATCGAGCCCTCCATTGAGCTCTGTGCGGAGTGTGAAGCGTGCTTAAGATTCTCTGTCTCCCTCTCCCTCTGCATGCCCCCCCGCTTGTGCTCTCTCTCTTAAAAAAAATAGTATTTTAAAAGTCTTTATTTTTTAAAAGATTTTCTTTATTTATGAGAGAGAGAGCACAAGCAGGGGGAGAGACAGGCAGAGGGAGAAGCAGGCTCCCTGCTGAGCCAGGAGCCCAATGCAGGACTCAATCCCTGGACCCTGGGATCATGACCTGAGCCAAAGGCAGATGTTTAACCAACTGAGCCACCCAGGCCTCCCAGAAGTCTTCATTATTTTTAAAATTCCACAATAATACTTGTTATGTGAGGTCAAACCACTTGAAATTGTTAGTATTCAGTCAGTTTTGACTTACAAAGTTAGCAAATGTTCATATGGTTCAGCCTAACAGAAGAACTGGAAAACTCAGATTGAAAAACAGAAATTGGGCGACTGGGTGGCTCAGTTGGTTAAGTGACTGTCTTCGGCTCAGGTCATGATCCTGGAGTCCCGGGATTGAGTTCCACATCGGGCTTCCCTGCTCGGCGGGGGGTCTACTTCTCCCTCTGACCCTCTTCCCTCTCGTGCTCTCTGTCTCTCATTCTCTCTCTCTCTCAAATAAATAAATAAAATCTTTAAAAAAAAAAAAGAAAAGAAAAACAGAAATTATTCATAGCACCACCATCCAGAGATACACACTTGGGTGTATCCTTCGGTCCTCTTGTACATATGTAAATAAATAATGCTGATTGCAAGTAGAGGTGCAATCCTGATAAGAGCAGGTTTTTAAACCTCATTCTGACTAGTGAAGGGTCAAAGTGTCTCCAGGGGGCACCACAGTAATGGGCGGAGCGTGTAAGCAGTGGCGGGGTTGGGGGGAGTTGGGGGGCACTGCTAACATCCACTCTACAGGAGGGAGACTCCCGGCTGCTCTGTTTCTGTAGGAGTCTCCCAAAGCAGTGGCCAGGTTGTCCGCCTGACCCTCCACTTGTCCCCTCCCAAGGGCAGAGTGCTGACTCAGCAGGTACCCTTGGCCCTGGCCAGTGAGGGATGTGGCCTTGACGAGTGATTTCATCAGCTCCTTAAGATGAGATGAATTGTTGCTTTGACTTTATAATTTCCCAACCACTTTGGCTAACCAGGGTTTCTGCTAGAGCACAACTACTTACTAGAGTAAAACTGCGGTAGACTTAAACCCACCATCTCCTTTTACTGTGCCAAGCTTTTTGCCAGTGTCAACAACTCCTCACTATTTTTAGAATGGGGACATAGCTGTCTGGCTGTGCACAGCCTAGCAGGGTTTAGCAATGCATATCGAGAGTTCCTGAAGTATACTGCTGCTCCTGCTCAGGGAGCAGGGGGAGCTGATCCAGAAGGGTCTGCTCTCTGTCTTCTGGCCCTGGGCTGATGAAACTCTCGCCCACCAATGTAGATGCAAGTTAACAACTGTGCTGTCATTTCCCATAGACACTCACTTGGTTCTCACCACCCCAAGCTGATGAGAGTGAGCACCCTGCACAAGAGCCCTGGATCACCACATCAAAAACTAATGATGTATTGTATGGTGACTAACATAAAATAATTAAAAAAAAAAAAGAGCCCTGAGCCCTAATTCTGATCCTGCTGTTCACTGAGACCATGACATGGAGCAAGTCATTCACCCTCCCTGGCCTGCGGTTTCCCAAATGAAAAACGGAGGGCTTTGAGTTGGGTAATCTCTAAGTTTCCTTCTATTATAATTTTCAAGATCTCTCTATACCTAATGGGAATCCTTTCTCTTCCTTTCAGTGAGTCTATGAACTAGGAAGTGATAAGGATCCAAAGGTCCAAGGAAGAATCAGAAACTATGGGAGTTTATTTTGTTCTTTAAGAACACTATTGAGAGAATGAAGTGGCAAACAAGATTGCAATGCGTATATCTGACAAAGGACATATACCCAACATATATAAAGAACTCCTACAAATCAATGAGCAAAAAGACAAGCCAACAGAAAAAAAATATATTTTAACTAAAAGGGATTTACAAATAGTTGATACATTTATGGAAAGGTACTTAACTTTATTAGTCCTCAAGGAAATACAAATTAAAACCACAAAGAGATACTCCTACACACACACCAGAATAGCTGACGTTAAAGACACCAAGGAATCCAAGAGTTGAAGAGGTTGTGGAGCAACTGAGATTCCATACACTACAGAGAGGAGTATAAAGTGGTACAACATTTTGGAAAATTATCTGGCATTATCTATGAAAGCTGAACAGATATATAATTTATGACCCAGTAATTTCCTTCCTTAGGAGTAGACTCAACAGAATGCATATATGTTTCTCTCAAAAGACTTGTGCAAGAAAGCAGTACTTTCCAAAGGAGCCTAAAACTGGAAGCCACCCAAATTTCCATCAACTGAAGAATGGATAAATAAATGTGCTATATTTATACAATGGAAATTCTAAACTGCAGTGAGAATGAACACACTACTGCTAAACATAACTTGAATGAATTTCAAAATGTAATGTGGAGCAAAAGAAACCAAAAACAAAAGAATACACACTGTATTATTTCATTTACCTAAATAGGCAAAACTAACCTCTGTTACTAGAGTCAGGGTGGTGGTTTCCCTTGGGGGTAGGTAATGACTGGAAAGGGATACAAGGAGCTTCTGAGACGCTGGTAATGTTCTGTTTCTTAATCTGAGGATTAATTACAGAGATGTGTTCAGTTTATGAAAGTTCAGAGAGCTATGCACTTGCAATATGTATCATTTTGTGGGTGTGTATGATACATTGACAAAAAGTTTTTAAGTAAAAAAATAAAAGTTATACATTTCATTATATTTTTGGAATCTTTCCCTAACACCACCACCAGAGGCTTTTTTAAAAAACTATTCTAGCTTCTGTTGATCATCCTCTTTCCCAAACTTACTCTGTGCCATATAATTCAGCATTCAATAATGTGCTCTTTTTTTGCATGGTTCTCTGATTATTTCACTTGCTTTGATCTTGACCTGCCAACTGCATTATGAATTCTAGAACATGGAAGTTATGCTTTTTACTTTCGGACTCAGGCAGAAAGTAAAGAATATCGAACTTGCCAATCCATTTCGCAGATGCCATTATTAATGGGCCAATATTCCCATGCCATACCACTGTCCTCAACCCTGGCTTTTTCTATACTTCTCCAGTGTTTATAAACCTGTCAGTTTAGCCTACCCCTGAACTTCCCATTTGTAATATGTGCATAATAACCTGCCCCTTTTTCTCTGGATCACTCTGGCTTCACTGCTTCAATTCTGCACAAATTCAGCAGCTGATCCATGCTGGATACTGTGAGATGCCCCAGGCATGTTGAGATCATGAGACTGAGTCTCCAGTGCCAAGAGCTCCGTGGATGGCTAGGGAAGACAGACTCAGAAATGGAGAACATCTTGATTCATTAAATATATGGAAGTAAAGAGGACAGGTACCCAACCTAGCCACAGGTGACTCAGAGAAGGCTTCTAGAGGAGGGAGTCATCTTAGAACTGAGTCCTGAAGAATGAGTAGAATGTGGCCAGGTGAAGAGGGTAGAAAGTCCTTTCAGGGAGAAGAAACAGTGAGTAAGATCACAGAGTCATGAAACAGCAGAGTGTCTGTGTATTTGAGTGTGCAAGTGCATGCATGTGTGTATGTGTATGTGAGGAGTGGGGGATGTGGGGTGGGGTTTTTACAGCCAGTTGTGAGTATCTCTGGATTCTAAATGGAGGGTCAGGGAAGGCAAAAAGTTAGCAGTGACAGGATATGAAGTTAAAGAGTTAGGTAGGAGCTAATTAAGGGGCTTTAAATGTTAAGCTGAAATGCTCTGACCTCATAATGTACAACAGGGGTTAACATACTGTAGCTGGGAGCCAAATCTGACTTTCTGCTTATTTTGTAAATAAAATTTTATTGGAACACAGCCACATCCATTCCTTTATGTATTGTCTTTGTGTGTGGTGTAAGAGAATGGTCGAGTTTCATTCTTCTGTATATAGCTGTCCAGTTTTCCCAGCACCATTTATTGAAGAGACTGTCTTTTTTCCATTGGACATTCTTTCCTGCTTTGTCGGAGATCAGTTGACCATAGAGTTGAGGGTCCATATCTGGGCTCGCTCTTCTGTTCCATTGGTCTATGCGTCTGCTACTGTCTACGGCCACTGTTGCACACCAATGGCAAAGTTGAACAGTTGCTACAGAGACCACACAGCTCAGGCCTTGATGACCCCAGTGTAGAAGATGATGAGCCACGAAGGGGTTCTAAGCAGAGAGAGAGTAGAGATGACTCACTATGTGTGATAGGAAGGTCACCCCGACAGAGCCTTGGTCCATGCTGTGGAATGGAGACAACTTAATTTGTTTAAATGCTGCAGAAGCATCATGAAAGACCTTCTTGAATCTGGTACTGTATTTCCTGAGCACAGGACTCTACTGAGGTCTTCTGCATACCTGTGACAAATGACAGACGCAAGGTACATGATCATGCATGCAATTCCATTGACATGGAATCCACCACTCTTGGGCTACTAGTAGTTTGCCAACATGTAGATTTAGGTCAGGAAACTGAAAGCACTACACCTTTTTCTCCTTTTGAGTTCAGAAACCAATCGTTGGAAAATCCTAGCAGTCAAATAAATAGAAATGGAAATACTATCTTTATTGTTAGTACCCTTGAGTTAGACAAACTTATCACCTCACAGACCCTGGCCAGGCTGACCAACTACAGGGCTCTCCCTATGAAGACTTGTTCCTGAATATTTGCTTCTGCAAAGAAGCAGTAACAGAGAAAAACAGAAAGAGACAGACTGTGCTCCTTCTCCAAGCACACCAGTCAGGTAAGTCACTGCTCCCTCCTTGGAGGGGGAATGCGGTGAGAGACTAAGAATGACACTCTAACAGAGCTCCCTCCATGTGGAAGCATGAAGGCAGAGGAAAAATGCTGTTCCATCACCAACACTCTGGTGTTATTCTTCCACTGAAGAACTATGTCTTTCAGTGATGTGCTGATGTTAGACTCTCATAGGATTATCTCTTTTGGGGCATTGGGTCAGACTATGCCTTGAGGTCCTTGCTGTCACTAGTCCTGGGAAGATGCAGATACTGACAAGAGAAACAGGGCCAGGCACAAGTCTCAGAGTAGGCAAGGATTGGTTTGGCCCATAGCCTGCAGTGCAAAGGTGCTGGAGTGTTTGTGGAGGTCAGGCCACCAGACATGAAAGGAAGTGACCTGAGAAGAGACCCTAGTGAAACACTGAGCCAGTTGGGAAGAGTTAGAAGTTATAACCTCTCCTCACCCTCCATGCACAGCCCTTCCACTATCTCTGAAACTTCAGTGCAATCCTATTCCACCACCTAATCCTAGTTGTTTGTCCTGTGACTCAGGTGGAGTAGCAAAAGGAAGAATAATGCCAAATTCCTCTGAGGCTACAATGGTAGAAAGAGTAATACCTACTAGCAACCACTGTTTCCAGAAGACAGGCCATCCCATTAGCCATTAGAAGCAAAGAAAGCAGCATGGTGGGACAACAGGAAGCTGGGAGCAGAAGAACCCAGGACTCATGTCTCTGAGCATGCAAGTCACCCTGCACCGCTCAGATAGAGCCAGGGACACTTTGAGAAAAGCTGCTTCCCAGGAATCACATCAGTGGGACTCAAACTGTCATAATGTGGGCATGAAGGTAAATGAGGTGTTATTTTGAAGTCACAGGCAACACATGCAAAACAGCCCATTTCCCAGCTCATAATAAGCAATAACTTCTCAACAAACAAGTCCTCTTGTCATTTTTATCTTTGTATTATCACTATCATTACATCTTGGCTTTCATTTCCCTGGGGTGACTGATGGATAGGTCACTGTGGCTTCAGAGCTAGTTGGGCAGTTGACAAGGATTTGTGGAGAGGGAGCATTCCAGGTTGTGCTTTAAGGACAGTAGGGATTTGACTTTGTAGAGAAAAAGCAGGAGCTCTACAAAATGTGGGTCAAGGCCGCCAGAAGCGGGGCTGTCTGGGGGGAGGCTTGGCAACAGCTACTGCGTGCAAAGGCTCTGGGGACCCGGGATTCAGGAGAGGAGGAAGAGAAGCAGGAAGTTTATACAAGGTGATTTTGTAGAAGATCAAACCTGACATATTTGTAGGACCTGTATAAAAAATGCAAAACAGTCATCTCTTTTAAGAACCATCTTTGAAATTGCAATAAATTTTCCCTGACAGAAATTCAGTCAAGTCCAGCATGTAATCTCCTGCTGTCAAGAAGAGTAATGCCAAGTGGTATATGTTCCTCTACTATGAAAAATAAATAAATAAATAAATAAATCAGAGGTTGCTGGCCTGGGAAGATGGAAGTTAATTTGCCAAAGCTGTTTTTCAAGGCTCTGCTTGTTCACCTTGTGGAATCTCCTTTTTATTAGTCTTGTGAAAAATGAATCCCTTTAGGGAGGCCCTTTTTGGCCAGTTCTTTTTAGCAAAGTATCTCCCACAAAGTAGGAGTGAAAGGATCTGGAATTACATACATTGGCGCTTCAACGCTCACTCCACCAGTTATTATTAGCTATGTGATCTTGAGCAAGTTGCTTTCCAAATCCAAGCCTCCATCACCTCACCTGGAAAGAGGAGTTGGAGTGGTACCCACCTTACAAGCCTTGCTATGAGGAACAGGTGAAATAAGGCAGGTTAAGTGTTTACACTACAAGTTGGCATTCAGTACGTGCTCAATAAATGTGAGCACTATTGTCATCGTCATCACCATCATCATCTTCTTCTTCTTCATTGTTATTGTTATTCTCTGCCATCTCCAAGTGCATCATTTTTATCCCCAGGGTGTCTTCCAACTTCAATGTCAGAGCCTTAAGGAGCTAAAGTCATGTTTTGGGGTTCATTGTGGAGAGTTAATCTGAGATGGAGAAACCAAATGGGCTTTAATCAGCTTTTCCCCTTCTGCTATTTTATCCTGAGCAGTTCTGCTGTGTGTGTATGTGTGTGTGTGGTGTGTCCTCCTCATTTTATTTTAAAAAGTCTATTCTAATTCAACAAATATCCATGGAGAGCTACTATGGACAAAAATATCCCAAATATCTACCAATTTTTTTAGAGAGAGAGAGAGGGAGAGAGGAGGGAAGGAGAGAGCGAGAGAATCTCAAGCAGGCTCCACACCCAGTGTAGAGTCAGACGCAAGGCTCTATCTCACAACACTGAGATCATGTCCTGAGCCAAAATCAAGAATCGGACTCTTAACCAACTGAGCCATCCAGATGTCCCCCAAATATCTACCAATTTTAAAGATATAATAATCTTTCTAGTCTGCATATCTTCTTCCATCAGCTGCTCATTTATCTGGTCATCTTCACAGCCAAACTCCACACAAAAAAAATACCTTTCAGTTGCAGTCATCTCTTATCCCTGCTCCTTTTCTTTAGCCTTGTGATCAGGCTTGTTTTCCCACCATCACTGAAACAAGCCCTCATCAAACCCAGCAGCGACCTCTGTGTTGCTAAATTCACTGGCCATATCTCCCTCCTGTGGCATTTGACTTCACAGCAGCATTCAGTGGACCTGACCCTCACTTGGTATAAAACACTGGTTTCTTCTGGGGTCCATGTGCTCCAGCTCTTCCTACCATAGAATTAGCTGTGTCTTTTCAGTGTTTCTTTGCTGATTTCTTCCCAATCACTTGAAATGCTCCAGGGCATTTCCAAAGCCCCTTTCCCTTCTCTATCTATACTCTCCCTAAATGAGCTCATCTGGTCCAATGGTTGTACAACTTTGAACTCCAAATTTCATCTAAATATTTAACTTCTCCTGATACACACATTAACTCCTATTAAATGTCATCTCTTCTTGGGTATATTTTGTTCTTTAGTATGCCAAAGGAGAAATTTAACCATGTCACACCCTTATTTAAAATCCACCAAAGGTCTTCAAGATTTGGCCCCACCTCACTCTCCAAGCCTCATCCTCAACATATTCAGACCCTTCTTACCCCTAATACTCACCCTATGCCCTATGACCAAGGGAATACCTCCAAAAGATTGAGCTATTTTAAAACTTCCTGCACATTTTTCTCATGTGTTTCCCTTTTCATAGTATATAGTTTTTCCCCCTTCTTTATCAATATCCTACTGATTCATAAAGACACAACTTAGGCATTATTTGGCCATCTAGCCAGCCTCAAATGCCCCTCCTTCAACTCCCATGGTATCTTGCTTACTTACCTATATTTTGGTTTCTTTTTACCTATCCATCTTACTCAGTTTAGGCTGATATAACTGATACCACAAACCAAGCGCTTTAAACAACAGACATTTATTTGTCAGAGTTCTGGAGGCTGGAAGTTCAAGATCAAGGTGCCAGCAGATCCAGTGTCTGATGAGAACCCTCTTCCTGGTTAGCAGTCTGCCATGATCTTGCTGTGTCTTCACATGGCTGAGAGAGAGAAGAGAAGCAAGCTCTTTCATAGTTCTTCTTATAAGGGCACTAATCCCATCAGGAAGAGCTCCACCATCATGACCTAATTATATCCCAAAGGCTCCATCTCCAAATATCATCACATTGGGAATTAGGGCTTCAACATATGAATGGGAGGAAGGAGGACACAAACATTCAGTCCGTAGTACTATCTGTTTCCCTTTCCAGGATGTAGCATCTCAAGAGTAAGGTCTGTGTCCTTCAAGCACATAGTCCCACCACCTGGCATAGTGTCTTCAAACAACAGCATCTGTATCAGCAACAACAGTTAGCATTTACTGAGAGCTTAAAATGTATCAGGCATTGAACTAAGTGTTCAGAGGAATGCTACTGTTAGGGAGAAAGTTTCTTCCTCATTCTTGGTATTTCCTTCCATATGGAGGGAACTACTAGGATAGTACTTCTATCCTTCCCTCCCCAGGGAAAACAGAATGATTTTTCTGATTGGAGTGTTTAGAAGGAAAATTCGGGCATGTGTAGTTCAGCTCCATCTTTTTTGGTTTCTTATAAGAGAGCATTTGCAATGAGTTGCAATGAGCATTTATTTGCCTCTCTATGCCAAAACTGCCCCTGTAACTGGAGGGATCAGTCTTCCTCATCTTGGAGGGTCGTTCTATGAACCCTATTTTTTCTTGATTTTCCAATATCATCTTTGTCAGTTTTTTTTAAGTCATATATTGGCGTCTGTCTAATGATTCATAATTATTTCTCATTTGGTTCAGAGCCCAGCTTGGGGAAATGGAGGCTATTTACTGGGGACTCACTCAAAGAATCCAACAGTTACGAAGTCTTCAATATTATTATGCCACAAATAGGTTCTCAATAAACGTTGGTTGAATTCAAAGAAAATGAAGTCTAATATATGGATGAGTCAAGACAGGATAGGTTATGCTTTGGCAACAAATTAACTATGAAGTCATACACACACTAGTTCATTTCTTGCTCATGGCACATGTCTGATACAGCTTGGTGGGAGACTTTTCCCCAGAGATTTTCAAGAACCCAATCTTATGGAATTACCATCGTGTTATGATTATGTCATCTTAGCATGTGACTTCAGGGCCTCTCAGCAACAACAACAACAAAAAAGAGTGTTTGGATACCGTTTCTACCTGGAAGTGACATTTTCATTCACAACCAAGTCATATGGCTGTGTTCTAACTACAAGGAAGACTGGCAAGTGTAGCAGAGCACACGGGATACATAGCAAGCCTGACTGTGCCACAGGGCACTTGACTGTCATGGAGCACAGTGTTTGGAGAGATGGAACTCTCGACTGGACTTGACGGTGAATAGAATTGCACATTGTGTGCAATGAGGCTGACAGGCAGATCAGAAATGATGCACAGTAACGGTCGGGCAGGTGGAACTGGAGGCTCCCTGACTCGCTTCTCAAGCTAAAAGCTCGGCTTCCTTATATTTATAAAATGAAGAAAATATTTCCTGCTTCATAGGGTGTTATGAAGATTAAACCAGATAAAATAAAGAGTGCCAAGCACAGTGCCCCCAAATTACTCCTCAGAACAAAGGAAGCCCTATTTTCAAGGGCTTACAAGGTCTCTCATATTACAGGAGTCCTTCTCATTCCTTTATTTGGAACAAAGCAGAACTATTTGTCAAGATACATTAGCCTGCCATGTACTCAATTAATGCTGATTTTCAAAGTGATGGAAATCACCTGACAGCACTGGATTTTTAAAGGGAAGAAAAGGAATTTGACAGACTTAGTCATTATTTCCGGGGAGGAGGTATGATTTTCCAGATGGAAGCACAAGTTAAACAACCCTATTAAAGATGACTTTAAAAACACATTTGAATAAAAAGAAAGACCAATGCATGCTATAACATGGATGAATCTTGAAGACATTATCTAAGTGAATGAAGCTAGTCACAAAGAAACATATTGTATAACTACATGTATATGAAAAGTCCAAAATATGTGAATCCAGAGGGAGAAAGCAGATTGCTGTTTGTCTAGGGCTGGGGCCTTGGGGAGGATTGTAAAGTGATGGCTACTGGGTATGGAGCTTCCTTTTGGTGTGAGGAAAATGTGCTAAAGTTGATTGTGGTCACGGTTTCACAACCCTGTGAATATACTAAAACCATTGAATGGTGAACTTTAAATAGATGAATTCTATAGTATGCAAACTGTATCTCAATAAAGTTGTTATAAAAAAACTTCATAAGTTGTTACCATGTAAATATCACACATGACGAATGAAAGGAAACCTATGCAAATGGGTATTGTTTGCTTGGAACAAAATTTACAATGACAGCATCATGGATCCAAAAAGCTTTGAGTCCCCAATAACTGAGATGGGAATGGAGTCAAAGTGCTCTGGACATCTTTCTTATATGACTCCCAAAGTGGATCTAGACATGACCAAAAATCAACCTCAAAGAAGCGTGTGGAGGGTTGAATAGAGTTGTTTCATGAAATGTGATAGTAGAAAAAAAATTGTAACCAATATATCATTTTATATGATATTGTTTATATTATCTAATATTATGTATATATAATGTGTAATATGTGTGTGTGTGTGTATATATATATATAATGACTAAATTAATAATGTTGTAAGTGGACATTTGGCCATGTCATCAACATCCTTAACATTTATTTAATCAGATTGGCCACATAGTTGAGGGGATCTCTGTATTAGAAAAATGGAGTTTCAAGCAAGGATCCTGAAGTTCCATAGAATGAGGGAGCGCCCTTACTGTATTGGAGAATCTTGCCAGTTTTACTGGCTGCACCATTCTCCACATTGTGAGATTCAGGCACACCCAGGTTCAAGCCTGACCTGAAGGTGCAGACCGCCTAGACCAGTGAATGACGTAAGTAGGCACTATTAAAGCCAGTTGCAAAGAATATTACACATATGAATATTGCTCCTAAAGTATTCAACCACTCAGTGTTGGAATTGTTCAAATGAGGACTGGATGATCAAACGTCTGCCAATAATTCTGTCTGTAGGCCTATGTTTTTAAATTGCAGATTGCAACATCTTAGTGAGACATGAAATCAATTTAGTGGGTACCCAACCAGCACTGACATATTTTGTGTCATATATTTTATATCATCTATAACTGATCAGAATACAATAGAAGAAATTAGAATAAAATTGAACCATTGATATATACTACATATGATAGGGTAAGTATCATTTCTTGAAAACTTTTCAGAAATGTATGTGCGCCCATGTGCACGTGCTTGGTTGCCATGTAAGATTCATTTCTTATATGATTTGCAGCTTACAAATCTCCGAAACACACTGTTATAGAAGAAATTCCTGCACTGGGTGGGAAGCTGGATATGTATAGCCCCTAAGTTTCCATCTAACTCTTGATGGATTATGCCAGAACTCTCAGCACCAAAGAAGAAAAAATTTCAAGCTCTTCCAAGCCCGAGGAGATAGTGGGACACCCCGCATTGCCAAAACACACACGGAAGAAACAAGCCCCCCAACCATGTAATAATTACAAACACATTGTATGACAGTGTTCATCAGCTCCAGCGAAAAGTCACCAGAGAAGCAAAATTCAGAAACTCTTGATTGTTGTAACAGGAAAATATTTCAGTGGTGTAAGTCACAAAACAAACAAATCCAAATGGCAAGGTTATTTAAATTTCTAGACAGAGGAGGCTTGTGATCAATAAACTTCTTACCCTTGGTTCCTGCATGCAGCCCTCATTTGTGTTAATAAAATTCTCAGTAGTAGGTCCCTTACTACTGATCCTATTTTCAATAACGCGTTGGTGCCAACTCTGTACTATAGTGGATCATTACAATTGAAGACATGAGGACAATCTGACCACAGAACACTGGAACACCTCTTAAAAATTCCAAAACAAGTTTTAAAAAATGAATTAGGGTTCTTTCCTCTTAAAGGATGGAGTGTCACCACTTGGCAAGACGCTCTGTGAGCATATGTTATTATAAACATATTTAACTTTTTTGGAGTAAAGCAACTGAAGCTGGAACAATCTGGTGAAATCGTTAACTTTGCAAATGTTCAGCTCACAAAAGCCATAGTCCAATTTCAAAATAAGTTAATATTTGTTGAGCACAAACTATGTAACAAGCATTCGTGGTAAGTGCTATGGGTTGACTGAGAAATCTATCTGACTTAGTTTCTGCTATGTGAGTCTCAAGGACATACAATTTAATACATGGAAATGGGATCTACACAAATAACAAGAACAGAGGGCAGGCCATGGCAAGTATTAATCTGTTCTGGGTCAAAAAGCTTTTCAGATGCAATGAAAGCCACAGACTCTCTCACCAGAAAAATGCACATACGTGCACACGCACACATATACACATACTGATGTGTTTGCTTGCAATTTGTTTCTATGTGTGGATTGGGGGTTTTGAATACTTCATTTAAGAGAAGTTCAGTGAAAATCCTATGGAAGAGTAAAGAATAAATTCACAACAACAGCTCTCTTATCCAACCTCCTCTTCACCAATTTACTGGCTTAACTGGTGTCCTTTACTTCTTTTTTATTTTTTTAAAGATTTTATTTATTTATTTGACAGAGAGAGAGAGCACAAGTAGAGGGAGCCACCAGCAGAGGGAGAAGCAGGCTCCCTGCTGAGCAGAGACCCTGATGTGGGGCTTGACCCAGGACCTTGGGATCATGTCCTAAGCCGAAGGCAGACGCTTAACCTACTGAGCCACCCAAGTGTCCCTATTTCCTTTTTAAAAGACACTAACTAATGCTGAGGTATGCTAAATATTCTCCCTCCATATAGGCTACTCTCCATATGTATTTCTGTTCCTGTCATTCAGGGCTACAAAGGGTGGGTGGTGTTTGCTCCTGTCTTAGCTCAGACTGTCATAACAAAATACCACAGACTGAGTGATTAAACAAGAGACATTTATTTTCTCACAGTTCTGGAGGTTCAAAGTCCAACATTAAAGTCCTCAACCATTCAGTTTCTGGCTTGTAGGCAGCCGCCATCTTGCCCTATATCCATGTAACCTTGTCTTTGCGAGCATGTGGACAGCAAGATGGAGAGCTCTGTGATGTGTCTTCTTGTAAGGACACTAGTCCTATCAGATCAAGGCCCCACCTTTATGACCTCATTTAACTTTAACTACTTCCTTAGAGGACCATCTTCAAATAAAGCAATTCTGGGGAGTCAGGGCTTCCACATATGAATTTGGGGGTGAGGGGACACAAACATTCAGTTCATAACAGCTCCCAAACCTGATTTACAGTAGAAAATATATAATTTGCTTAAGAGAATGTAAATCAAGGTAAAACAAGTACCAGCTCTGTAGCAGGCAGAATGATAGCTCCCAAAAATGTGCCCACCCTAATCCCCACAACCTATGAAAATGTTAGGTTACATGACAAGAGAGAATTAAATTTGTGGATGGAATTAAGTTGCTAATCAATTGGCTGTTAAATACAGAGATTATCCTGCATTATCCAGTGGATGCGATATAATGACAGGAGTCCTTAAAAGGCTGTCAGAAATTAGAGACCCAGAGAGAGGGTGGCATGAGAAAGAATTGACCTGACTTCCCCTTAAAGTTGGAGAAGGGGGCCATAAACCGAAGAAAGCTGACAGCAAAGAAATATATTCTCCCCTAGACCCTCCAGAAAGTACTGCAGCCCTGCCTGGATTTTATCCAAGTGAGAGCAGTGTAGGACTCCTGACCTACAGAAGGACAGCATAATAAATTTGTGTTATTTTAAACCATTAACTCTGTGGTAATTTGTCATACCAACAATAGAAAATAGAAAAAATGGAAAATAGAAACAAGCCCCAAGGTTTTTTTTTTTGTTTTTTTTTTTTATCATAAGAACTGGGGTATGGGGTACCTGGGTGGCTCAGTCATTAAGCGTCTGCCTTCGGCTCAGGTCATGATCCCAGGGTCCTGGGATCGAGCCCCGCATCGGGCTCCCTGCTCAGTGGGAAACCTGCTTCTCCCTCTCCCACTCCCCCTGCTTGTGTTCCTGCTCTCGCTCTCTCTCTATCAAATAAATAAATAAATAAAATCTTAAAAAAAAAAAAAAGAACCAGGGTAATGCTTTGGAAAGACTTGATAGCACTTGCTGATATACCGGGCACAAGATGGACCCATTTGAAAACATTGGTGGAAAGAAAAGAAGGTAGGAGCAATATTTGGTGACCGGATGGCTGCATACACTTAAAAACTATGGGAAGACACTTAGCCAAAGATTCAAGAAACATGCTAACTCCCAATCCTAATATAATAAAAATTGATGAAAACTACATAAAAAGAGAAGATATCAAAAAATGGATTTAAAATATGTATTGTTTTCAGTTGACTCTCACCAGAAACAATAGAAGCCAAAAGATAGTAGTGTGATGTCTTCAAAATGCTAGAGAAAACTTGGACTCCTATACCCAGGGAAAGTATCCTTCAAAAACAAAGATAAAATAAAAGCACAGACAAAAATGGAGGGAAGTTGTCACCAACAGACAAAAACAAAACAAAACAAAAAAAACAAACAAAAAAAGAGAAAGAAAATGGTCCTATTTAGATAGTAGCTCAGAGATATATGGAAGGAAAAATAATTAGCATGTGCAAACCTAAATGAATATTTGACTACATTAAATAAAAATGTTTATGTGGTTTGAGCTATAGAGAGAATTTAAATAACCAATAACAGACATGTCAGGAAAAGGTAAACACAGTTAAAGAGCTCCATCATCCTTGCACGTACTGGGACATGATAAAAGCAATAATTCCTATTGGATTTCAGTAGATGATGAAAACATATCATAGAGCTTAGAGTGACCAATAAAAGAATACATCAGTAGTTTATTGCATTTTTTTAGCAAGATGAATTATTTATGGTTTGTATAACAATTGTAATATGTAAATTATAACATAGTAAGTAAATTAGAATATGCTGATAGAAGGGAAGATTACGATTTTTTTAAGTCAATAAAAAAGAAAAAATATGGTGAAAAAAGTATTTAGAAAGAAAGGGTTGGCTCCAAAGAGGCAAGAAAGAACATTTCTATGGTGAGCGCTGTGAATTGTGTAAGACTAATGAATCACAGACCTGTACCTCTAAAACAAATAATACATTATATGTTAAAAAAAAAAAAAGAAGAAGAAGATGACAGGAAGGGAAGAATGAAGGGGGGACATCGGAGGGGGAGACGAACCATGAGAGATGATGGACTCTGAGAAACAAACTGAGGGTTCTAGAGGGGAGGGGGGGGATGGGTTAGCCTGGTGATGGGTATTAAAGAGGGCACGTACTGCATGGAGCACTGGGTGTTATACGCAAACAACGAATCATGGAACACTACATCAAAAACTAATGATGTAATGTATGGTAACATAACATAATAAAATAAAATTTAAAAAAAAAGAAAGAAAGAACATTACAGAGTGATGGGAATAGTCTGTATTTGGAACACAGTGGTACTTACCTAGCTATACACATTTGTCAAAACTCATTCAACTATACACTTATAAAGAGGGAGTTTTTATTGTATGAAATTACACCTCAATAAATTGGATTTTAAAAAAAAGTAGCTGTTATGACCCAGTGGACTTTAAGGCAAGAAATGTTCCTAAAACAGAAGCAGGATATTTCAGGAGATAAAAGTTTCATTTCACCAGGAAGATGTAGTATTTGTAGGCAATATGTAGCTAATAATATGGCCTCAAGACATCTAAAGCATAATAACGAAAAGAGCTATACAGAATAATATGCAAGCCCACCATCAGAAAGGTAGACATTAATACAACTCTCTCAGTAATTGATAGAACAAGTAGGCAGAAACAGTACAAATATAAAAGATTTGACATCGTGGTGAACACATTCAGCTTAATTTTCTTACGTAGAACACTGCTTCTAACAACTGG
This sequence comes from Halichoerus grypus, assembly GCF_964656455.1. Lineage (NCBI taxonomy): Eukaryota > Metazoa > Chordata > Mammalia > Carnivora > Phocidae > Halichoerus > Halichoerus grypus. The sequence continues at coordinate 11,326,252 of NC_135714.1, forward strand.
AAGTGTATACATGTGGAGTATTTACTAATATTTTAAAAGAAGGCAAGTCTAAAAAATTTTCAAAGATTGAAATCATACAAAATATATTCTGACCTAGCAGAATTAAGTTGGGAATTTACAGTGAAAAGATAGCTGGAAATCAACCTTATATTTGGAAATTTTAAAATGTTCTTCTGAACAACTCATAAGTAAAAGAAGAAATAAAAATAAAAATTTTAAATATCTTCAAGGGAATGATAATAAAAATATAATATATTGACATTTCTAGAATGGAGAGAAGTTGTGATTAGAAGGTAATTTTTGGTCTATTAGAAAAAGATAACAGGTTAAAAATCAGTGATCTCAGCATCAACCTCAAGAAGTTCTTTTTTTAAAAAAGTCAATTAAATCCAAAGAAGGGAATAACAACGATAAGAGCGGAAATCAATCAAATAGAAAACAAGCATACAACAGAAAGAATCAACAATGTCCTACAACTAATACAACTGATAAACCCCTGGCAAGAATGGTCAGACAAAAAAAGAGAAGGTTAAATAAGCAGCAAAGTAAATGAAAAGGGGACAAAAGTAGAAAATTCTGGAAAAAAAATGTAACATCACTGTTTACCTGGGATTGAAGATATGAGATGCTACTGCCCAGCAAGGGGCTCAGGGAAAGGTTCCACATCTTGTTTGTTGTCATACTTTCCTGGGTCCACTCATTTGTCAAAGTTCATTGAATTACACACTTAAAAGTCCTTCACCTTATAGTCTATGAATTACACCCAATAATGTCTACTTTAAGGAAAAAGAGTAACCGTTAGAAAGGAAGGGGAGACCTGCCATTATTCAAAGATCCGATTGCGAATGTAGAGAAACCAGAGGAACTATGCATAGGCTATGGAATTCATAAATTTATACAGCAAGATTGCTGGATTCATGGTCAACGTAAAAAAATCGGTCATATTTCTAATTACCAACAACAATCAGAAAATGAAATGCAATTGAAGATACTGTTTACATAACATACTGTGTATTCCATGGCAGCTCTGTCAATAGAATTTACACTCTGTAAAATATCTATTGAATACTGATATTAGTTTCTAAGTAGAATTATGATGGATTGTTGTAATCACGGGAGGGAACTGTGTTGAGCTGGGAAAGGCCCCACATCCACGAACTGGAAGTAAGAGAAGGATGATTAAAACAGATCAATAAGTGATGATATAAGTGGGTTATTTAGAGACATAGAGATAGATACAGAATAGTGACTTTATTCTTGAACTATGGTCATGCGTAGTTTTGACAAAAATAAAATAGCTTTCAAATGAGAACGTGCACTTTGGCATCAGACAGCCCTGAGTCTACAATCTGTCTCCTGCATTTCTAGTCGTGTAACCTTGGAATCATATAACCTCCCCAAGGCTTCGATTTTTTCATCTGTAAAATGAGAATAATAATATCTACTTCGTAGGGTTGTCATGGAGATTAAAGTAGGTAAAAGTACACTCATGGGCAACAAAATGCTTAAAACCAAAACTGATTGTCGCCCCCTCCAAAAAAAATTGGTCACAGCCAATTCTTCCTTCCAAGAGGCAGACAGGGAAAAGTGGGGACACGGAGGAACACAGCTTAGATCCGCGGTGGGCAAGGTCTCTATCCAGGACAGCTCCTTCTAGAGAGCTGCAGAACTCCCTGTGTACAGAATGGGATGTGAGCCTTTTCATTTGAATCCCAAAGACAGCCTGTCTCTGCTGACATTTGGGTTCAAACAAGAGCTGAGCCAGAAAGAATTACACTGAATTTTCTTCAAACATCATGTTTGAAGAATCTCCAAAAGCCTGCCATTTTTCTCTATTTTCTGAGCCCACCTGGTGAGAGGTGGGGTGGCTTGGGTCCAGGTCCCGTCAAGTGTCTCACTGATGGGATGTGAGCCTCCAGTCAGAACAATATCTCCAGAAATAAACTAAGAGGAGGGAAGGTCAATTTTCTTAGAGGGAACTGAGGGTCAAAGCCAAGAAAGCTGGGTTTAAAGAGGAAATTCGACCCGAGGGCAAGAAACACAGGCCCCAGGCTGGAGCCAGGAGCTATGTTATCTCCATCACCCACCATAGTTTCTTGCTTCTATAGATCCATTCCTCAGCCTGGTATTCCTTCCTTCTCCAAAACCCATCTTACAAATTGATTGGTTCTGCTGTTTCTTTTCTTTTTTTTTTTTTTTTCTTAATTTTTTTATTTTGAGAGAGGGAGAGCATGCAAAGGAAGGAAAGAGGGGCAGAGGGGGAAGGAGAATCTTAAGCAGTCTCCATGCTCAGTGTGAAGCCCTACATAGGGCTCAGTCTCATGACCCTGAGATCATGACCTGAGCTGAAATCGAGAACCGGAGGCTTAACTACCCAGGGACCCATTTCTGCTGTTTTTTTAAATGACTTTGTATCCATTGGCTTAACATTTGCATGCCACATTCTTCCAGTTGCATACTAACGTGATATTTGTCAGGGAAGTTGAAATGAACAGAAAATATTCTTTGTGACCAGTCTAATATACTCTTCCAGATTATCTCTGCCTTTTCATTGTCTTTAAACCACTTTAAACTTTAAACTACTTTACTACTCTGTGAATCACAGAAAATTGATACTGCAAATTAGTCTTATCCAGAGGAATGCAAATGAATCATGTCCAGTGGAATGCAATTGATTATTGCCCTGTGGATCATAACTGGTTTTCATCTGTCAAGAAAATTTATTTCAGCAGCTCTGACTGCCTCACAATAGACAGTTCAGAATGTTTGTTGGTTGAATAAATGACATTTGAAGCTTAAAACATAAGCCATAAGAACTCACCAATTAAAGTTTATAACTCTTACAGGTAAGATGGGATTGGTAGAGTTCCATGCATCTTTCCGCTGCTAAGGAACATTGTCTACGATGCCTCCAGGTCCTTCCCCCCTCCGTCAACTGCCCACTACTGCTCTCTGCTCTGCAGTCTGCCATGAGAACACTCTCGCTTACTGCTTCTTTTTCTCCAGTCTTTGAGAGACCTTGCCTCGATGAGATCTTTGATCCCCCATGTTGATCAAAAGCAGCAGGCAATCTGGAAGGAAAGCTGCAGAGTTACAACAGGGATACCTCGCTGTAAGATACTACCCAACAATTACAGAGAGAGAGAGATTCAGAGACAGAGATAGGGAGGAGGCAGACTGATGTAGAGCATATCTAAGATGTGCAAAGTTTAAAAAAAGATCAACTGCAGGAGCGCCTGGGTGACCAGTTGGTTAAGAGTCTGCCTTCGAACAAACTGAGGGTTGCTGGAGTGGTGGGGGGTGGGAGGGATGGGGTGGCTGGGTGATAGACATTGGCGAGGGTATGTGCTATGGTGAGTGCTGTGAATTGTGTAAGACTGTTGAATCACAGAACTGTACCCCTGAAACAAATAATACATTATATGTTAAAAAAAGAAGAAGAAGAAGAAGATAGCAGGAAGGGAAGAATGAAGGGGGGGGAATCAGAGGGGGAGACGAACCATGAGAGACTATGGACTCTGAGAAACAAACTGAGGGTTCTAGAGGGGAGGGGGTGGGGGGATGGGTTAGCCTGGTGATGGGTATTAAAGAGGACACGTTCTGCATGGAGCACTGGGTGTTATATGCAAATAATGAATCATGGAACACTACATCAAAAACTAATGATGTAATGTATGGTGATTAACATAACATAATTAAAAAAAAGAAAGAGTCTGCCTTCGGCTCAGGTCATGATCCTGGGGTTCTGGGATCAAGCCCCGCATTGGGCTCCCTGCTTACTGGGGACTCTGCTTCTCTCTCTCTCTCTCTGCCCCTCCCCTCCCTTCATGCTCTCTCTCTCTTGCTTTCTATCTCAAATAAATAAATAAAATCTTAAAAAAAAAATCAGTTGCAGAACAACATGTTAGTACCATCTATTTTTACTAAAACACACACACACACACACACACACACACACACACACACACACACACACTGGTATATTCATTAAATAAAATGAGCATAATATGCCGAACCTCTGAGAAAAGGTTGGGATTATGGAAAATATTTTCTTTATAGGCCATGTGTTTCTGTAATGTTTCAATTGTATTTACAATAGTCGCATATTACAGTTGTAGTAATAAAAATAAGAACTATAAAAGATATAAAAGAAAATAAGAAAGCAGCTGATTCTGCAAATAAGAGCCCCCCAGATGCAGACCCAGGGCAGTTTTCCTGAGTACATGATGTAGCAAACATTAGCCTTTATTGTAGATTATTATTCTCAATCAGAACCAAGTGTGAACAGAGATGGGGTCAGCATATTACCTTCAAACACAAAACACAGCAAAATTTTCCTCATAATGGCTTTCACAGTACTTTCCGATAGAAATACACCTGGAGAAAAATGGACAAAGTCCATCAATCAGAAGTTTTCACTATTTGATGGATTGTTCATAGCTTAGAGGGAACATAACACCGGGAATAATGCATCAGATAAGTCTTCTTAATCACTTATGAATCTTGAATATTTTATAATTTTATATAAATATTAATGATTAATGAGCTTGCTTTTCAAAGCTTTTGTTAAGCATCCAATGGGTGCCTGGCATTCTACTTTATTTCACATGCCCACTTAATCAAGTGTTGATTAATCTTATTTAATAGATATTCTTTTCTCTTTCACTAGATGAGAAAACAGAGGTTCAGAGTGGTTAGGAAACTTGCCAAAAGACCAGTGACAGAGGTGACCTCATTACCAGCCACAGTGACATCAGGTAAAATGGGAAATGTATGTATAAATGAAATAGAATGTTCCAGCCAGAAGAACCACAGTGATAATCACACACGTCTCTCTTTGCATGGAGGACTCACCTTGGACAACTGGCCCAGAGTTTCCCGACAGTTTGGATCTGACATTTCCCTACACATTTTGGGAATAGGGCTTCCAAACAAAATTCAGAGGGTCCCCAACGTCCACGCATGGACTCCCTAGGAAACATTCTGAGAAATATCTTAGGTCCCTAGGAGCTCTGAGCCCATTCCAATCATTATAAACTCATGAAGAGTAATATTTGAGCAGAGATGACCTGCTCCAAAATAGTGAAAATAAGGTGCCTCATGGTACTGACTTAACTGAAATAGTCCTCATTTGATATATTCTAGCCATTTGACCCTGAAAATTCATACTTCTGGATTTGAAAGATGTGGTCAGCACACTGATAGTTTAATCTCAATACCCCAGTGATGGAGGTGCCTGCCCACTGGCATGTTTTTTTTACCTTAGAACTAAACAAACCTCCGGAGCTGTGGAGCTCTGGCTGTATTTCTATATTACCACCAGGGGGCAGCAAAGTGCAAATAACGTCTCTAACTGCACTGGGTCTCCAAAGCTGGGCCCGGTTTGGGAGGACAATGTGGTTCTCATTCTGCCTGTGTTTCTCAGGTTTAAAATAATGGTAACGTAATCATTTTAGTCCTGCTCTGGAAACTGTCAGAACTGATTCATTTCAGATGAAAATATACTGCCTATTTACATCTGCATCCAAATCAGTTTTTTCGGGATTCAGGTTCGGCTCATTAAGGCATTTGCTCCATCTAACCTGTTACTCAGAACCTACTGTCCACCGGGCGCTGCCCTGAGACCGGAGCCGTCTGTTATGGAAGTGGACCTTGGACAACCTCACCACCTTCCCGGGGCAGCTTTCCCTGCCATGTTCCCTTCCTTTTCAGTTTCTCTGAAGCATATTCTCATTTTATCTCATTTTTGTCTACCCTGCTCCTCACGAGCTGAAATTTTATTTGTTCTGTTTATTGGGAGACCCCCAGCTCTTAGTACAGTGCCCCCACATAGTGAGGGTTCAAAAATATATGTAGAATGAAACAATATAAAGCTATTGACGCATGCTGCAGTGGAGGTGGGCACATACAGCTTTGTCTGGACTAGAGATGGTTAAATTCCTCCCTCACATGATGCTCCAATTACCATCCCCACCAGCAGCGGGTGAGAGTGAGACCCCAAAGGAATAATATTTGATATGAGCATTCCAAGGAACTTGGGACATCACCTGTGCTCTCCTTCCACAAGAGAGAGACTTGAGGTCAAAGTGGAGGAGAGTTTGCCCAAGACTACACCGGTCTTCAATGGTTGAATCAGGTTCTAGGTGGGCGCTCTTCACCCCGGCCTGCCTTCTGCCTACCTGACTTCTTCTTTTTCCTTAAACATCACCTCCCAGTATAACAAACTGCATATGTGAACAACCCGATCTGCAAAATACGTATTTGGTAATTGGAAGAGACAAGATTCGGGCACCTGCTTCCTGGATCCCCAAACCCGCACTCTTGGAGGCACCTCTGACCAGCCTCTCAGCATGAGACCCAGTACTTACCTCCTAGTGCCTACACTGCTCTAGGTCCTTCAGAAATATCCAGTCACTCGTTCCTCAACAATCCTGTGTGTGTGCTGCTATTATCCCCTTCTTTCTGATGAGAAAATATAATAATGGCATCCGCTGTGCCGACATGGCACTTGGCATGGATTCGGGATCATTCTAAGGGCTCCGTGGTTTAGCTCATTTAGTTCCCTTAACGGCCTTTGCGGTAAGTACTGATGTCGTTCCCTATTACTGACGTGGACGCTGAGGTCCAAGCCGCTCTGCTGGGAAGTGGCAAAGCCGCCCTGTTGCACTGCTGTGCTCTGCTTCCTTGCTGATAGTAGAGGCTCAGGACCGTGCACTGACATCATCTGAAGCCACTTCTGTGAATGGCTTGTTTTGTTTTTGTTTTTGTTTTTGTTTTTTTCACAATATTAATCTACAGGTTTGGGCCAGAAAAGCCTTTTGTTAGAAAGTCACAGGTCTGAAACTCAGCAGAAAAGAGGAGGTCGTTAGCACGTAAAAGCTGCCCAGGCTGCAAACAGTATTTCCTCCCCGGGTCTATTCTCCTCTAATTTGGTGTCATCTGCCAAGATCTTTCTGGGATGCTGCAGCTGCTCGTACAAGCTCTTTAAGGGATTGCATTCACTGGCCAAGGGATGGGCTGGGCTTTCTGTGTCCACCCTTCAATCTGGGCATCCAGATGCTGGCTCTGCTGTGGGCATGGGGGACTCCCCAGAGCTTGGCCACTCCAGTCTAAACTGGACGGTGAACTGAAGTCACCTCATAGAGACTTGGAAGTGGTGTTTGTAGGAACAGAGTTGGTTCACTCTGTTATGCTGTCAAACTAATCTGGGTTCCAAGCCCCTTCGAAAGTCATCAGGAGAACACAGTCTAAAACGATGGACAGGAAGTCGATCTTTTGCTGGCTGGAGGTGTTCCTGTTGATGGAACTTTTACATCTGGTATGACATAAATGAGCAGAAAAGGTTTGGCTTACTGATGCTATCCTTAGTTGGTCTCTGTATGTCTGGCTGGAGTTCTGACCTCTGGAATTGGAACATACTGATCAATCTCAGAGCCTCTTTGTGGTGCATAAAACAAGGTGATCAACAAAGGCTTTGGAGTCCAATGGACTGGGAATGCTCCACCACACATTAGGGATGTGAATCTGGGCAAGTAACTTTGCCTTTCTGAGCTTCAGTGTCCTCTCTGTAGAATGGAGGTCACAACAAAGCCTTTTTCATGGGGTTGTTGTCAATATCAGGAACTTAATGTATACGTTCAATAAATGGGCACATGGGGTCAGAAAGCAACAAAGGAGCAGGTCTGAGCCTGGCTCCACCTTCTTCTAGCTAGGCAGCCTCAGACACATCACTTCCCCATTCACGGGCTTGAATTTAGCCTGTGTGAAGGAGGACACTGAAACACCATCCTCTCTTGGGGCTCTGAGCACTCTGCAGTGGTGTTCCCCAAAGATGACCACTCTGTCCCCCACAGCCTGCACTGATTTTCTAGAGTTCCCAGGGGATCACAGGGAGACCATGGGGGTCTCCACTGCCAATCTCCAGAAGGAAGACAGTAATTATTGAACATCTATTAGGTACCAGCCTCTGATTCAGACACTGCTCCTTCATTCTCCCACTTGAAGCTCCCAATAACGCTTGATGTGGACACCAGTATCACAAAAAGGAGTTCACAAAAGAGGAAACAGGCTTAGACAGTTCACACAATCTTCCCAAAGTCACACTAATGGACACAATCTACACTTCTACTCGTGTCCACCTGTGTCCCAAACCCCACGGCCCCTAGATGATCTCAAGACATTGGAAAAATGAAAATTCTCCTTCTCTAAAGGACAGGAACCTCTATAAAAAACTGAAAACAAGTATTCTTACTGATAATAGTCACTTTTCCAACTCCATTGTGAATGCTCAAATGGGAAGCCAATAAAAAGGGTATTTCCCAGCCTTTTATGATGGATTAATTTACAAGTTAATTTAGCCATATTGGTTTTGCAGAGTAATAAATTATTTAGGAAAAAACCCCATGGTAAGCAATTCAAAATAGTCTTGGAATTCTCCCCAAATACAATGGGTTTGAGGTTTCCCATATTTTAGTTATTTACTTGTTTATGTATTTATGTGGGGGGTGGTCCCATATTTTGGCAGATCAAGCCAGCTATAATAGTACTGGTCAGGTCACTATGCATGGCAGAAGAAAAGGCAGATATTGATCACAGCAAAAAAACCACAGAGGACAAAATGAACCAGTTTTTTCCTTGGTTTCTCCTCTATTATATTTTCAATGATATTTCTTAAAGAAATGACCAAAAACAACTAGGAAACAACTTAATGTTTCTCTCATTTCACCTGCCCTGGGCAGCATCTGATGGGATGAAGAGAATGGAACCACTGAAATGCACATGGCTGTTGGCTAATCAAGCAAAGCATTTCCTATCTCAAGGTTTGGATGGAATGTAGCTGGCCTGCAGCACAGCTCAGAAACTTATCTGTTCTTTCCTAATTGTTAAGTTCCTCTCTTAAAATCCTCCTCCAAGGGAAAACTTTAATTTAGAAAGGTCATAAATTGGAGCCTCTGCCAAAACAGCACAGGCTGGGAGAACTGACAATAATTTTGCCACAGTAATAATTGGTCACCACAGCTGATGGGGATAGCTTCTTTTTTTCCCCCTTCCTAAGATGCTATTTTTCTGTTTGGGTCATTTTGATTGTAGCAGCATGTACCAGATTATTAGACATCAAAGCTAATCTGTTTCTTTCACTGAAAGAAGCTCCCTCAATCTTGAACACGCACACACACACACACACACACCTCATTGGAAAGATATTTAGGGGAAATATTTCTGCCTAAACATATACTTCTTGGTAGAATTCTGTTTTAGAATTGGTCAGATTTCTCCTATGAGAAGCACCAGCCTGGACACTCAGGGAGGCTGGTTTGGAACCTCGAAATCTGGGGCAAGTAGATGTATTGTATTAGTCAAGGGAGACCAGCTGCTGTAACAGACAGCCCCCAGATCTCAGTGGCTTGACACGATTAAGATTTACTTCCTGTTCAAGTCATATTCCAGTGAAAATCAGCAGGTAGGGGCTCCCTGTTCCATTCGAGAACCTGCTCCTTCATCCAGTGACTCTGCTATCATTTAGGGACTCAAACTCCTTCATTTATGGGCTCCAATATCCCTGAGGGCTTTAGAATCTGCCACTGGATACCCTGCCTCCAGACAGCAAACAAAAGGAGAGAGAGCAGAAGTGAGTGTGAG